>NC_140167.1:80472075-80598442 GCF_963971535.1 Notolepis coatsorum
TCGCCATGCTCTAAGACAAACTCTAACCTTAACCAACTTTGAAAGAGTGCCTAAGCTTAACAGTCTAAAGAACTTGCAGTCACGGCACGCTCTAAGACAAACAGCTGCATGCATCTCACAACAACACAACTATCTCTACCACCAACGGACCAACCTAGGAATAAGCTAGAATTGGAACATTAGAATTGGATTCGGCCAATCAGAGATCGTCTCTGTGAAATTCTGCTACGGAAAAAAATACTGGCGTCGGCCAATCAGAGAGCGTCTCCGCGAAATGCGGCTACAGAAATTCTTGACGCTACTGGCTAGACCGCTTCAAATCGCGCCCGGATTCCAACATAATAGTCATATTTCAACGCACAACGCGTTACGCACTGATTGGCTGTGACGGATACAGCGATCAAACCGTGACGCGCACTCAGAGCGCTATCGCGTCTAGCCCGGGCCGAGAAATACAAAAAAATAATAAAAAAAGAAAAGTGAGTCACTTCCTGTTCAAGAAAACGATTTTTTTTTTTTTATATAATAACGTTATATTGTGCATTGGAAACACAAACATACTTAACACTTTGGTTGCCTAAGGTTAAATTAATGATATACCATAGATTGCCAGCGCTATTTGTCTATGGAGAAAGTCCCCTTCTTTGCAGGGCTATAACTTTTTAAATTCTATTGCTACATTGCCATTATTAGGGCCCATTCAAAGTCCTATATGTATTGTTCATTGTGTAGCAACGTTAAACTTTTTCATTCACATATTCATAGTAAAGTATGGTCTAATGTATAAGTATGTTTTCATCTCTTTCTGCAGCTTTCTCCAGAACGTGATATATAGCCCCAAATGCATTATATTGATGATGAAATACAGTTTGATGGCAATCAGCGCGATATAAAAAATTCCAACTAGACGTACTTCTAGAAGTTACTACACATCATCTGATGTTGACCGGATGGGCGAGGGGGCGTTTATAATTCCGTGGGCAGCGTTATACCAATCATCTAATGTGGGTCAAATGTTGATAATATCAGTTATTATCGAAGACGGTAACGTTACACGCTGAAACTCACCCCAGTCTCCGCGCGCCGTTGGGCGATCATCGTCGAGTAGACATTTTATCATTATGGGATATATTATTACCCGGTCCATCTCCAGCTTGTATAATGGTATATACGTCCAAATCATGTTGTTTATCGAGTTATTGGCAATCGATCGCTATGTAGAGTGACGAGCTAGAGTGCCGGAACCTATCCCGAGTGGCCGGAAGTACTACGGACATCTAGCACAACCTCTACTGCGCTTCCTGTTAAGCGCTTGCGCCGATCGGCCACCAGATGGCGCTCCTGAACCGCCAGAGAGCTCAGTGGGTCCTGCTGGTGAATCTCAGGCCAGCGGAGGGACATTATGAATCCGATCGCAGATTTTTGAAATATTGATATAAAGACGACGTACAGCGTCCCCCGGCAACTTTAGCATGGCCAGCAAAGACGTCTAAAGACGCCCCCTGGCAGTCAAAGTGTTAAAATGAGTAAATATTATTAATTTTAAACATGTTTATATTATTTATAGGGCTATAAAACAAAAAACTAAAAACTTATTTTTCTTCTTCTCTCATATAACCAGGGTAGGGCCTGAGGGGGGGGGGGGGGGGGGGGGCGGCGCCCGAGCGCCCCTAGTGGTAGAGCCGCCACTGTATTGTATGTTAACTCAGTTACTTCTATTCTGCATTGAACATTGTACATATGTCTATACTGAACACTGTGACCTCTATTTTTACTTCTATTTTACATGTTATACTATTTTATTTCATACTTATCTTGTCTAGCACAGTCTCTGGAGCGTAACAGTAAGAAGCATTTTGTATAAAAGTATGACAACTATTAAAGAAACTTGAGAAACTTGAAACTTGCTATTGCGAGAATATAGAAAAGTGTGTTTCTTCTGGGTGTAAGTCGGACTGAGATACGAACCACACAGAAGAAAAGAAGCTTGATCAGAGACTTTGAAACAATCAAGATAAGCAGAGAGGCACAGAGAGAGAGAGAATGTCAACAAAAAACCAGAGAGACAAAATGGCCGCAAGGAGAAGTCAGCCATTAGGCGAGGGAGAGAGGGACAACACAGATGCATTGACACGTCAGAATGAGTCGGCCGCCCTCTGGTGGTGGGAGGGGTAATGCAGGGCAAATATTTAAATATAGATATCTGCTACCATCTAGTGGCAGAGAGGTGGAGAGGAAGTATTTAAATATAGGTCTTTGCTACCATCTAGTGGCGGAGTGGGGTAGTGCAGGGAAGTTATTAATAAATAATGACAGAGTGATTCCAGTTAGGATATTGGAACACGAGAGAGAGGGAATATTATTATGATTACAATAATAATATTGATAAACAGTTAATTAAATAGAGTTTATTTATAGAATGGATGGGGTGAAATTTAATAGAGTGATTCCAGTTAGATACTGGAACATGAAGAGAGGGAATATTATAAGAATAATATTGATAAACAGTTAATTAAATAGAGTTTAATTATAGAATGGATGGGGTGCAGTTTAAGTAAAGAGGTTAATTTAAAATAAAGGGGGAGTTTAATTTCCAGCTGCGCCTTCTCACACCTGATAGAACTAGCATGCGCGATCGCTCTGGGGGCCGACCATGGGATGAAGATAGAGTTGCGGAGTGGGTACCGGAAGCTGCTGTGTGTTGCGACGGAAAACAACACGGAATCCGCCCGGTAGGGAGAGAAGGGTGTTTGAGAAGGTGGTAGACTAATATAATGGTAGCGCCATGGGCTGTACGACACTCACAACGTCCAACAGCCTAAAAGGGCGTGGCCATGGGTGGGACTTGCAGAGAATATATATAGCGAACCGGAAATGACAGTAGGGAATGAGCTGCAAGTCCGAGGCCATAGTATAATGAGCGGCTGGGGAAAACACAAGGGGTAACGTTGAGTGTACAGAGGACTCCTGGGTTTGTTTTTCTGCTTTCAGAGTCCGGAGACGACCGATAGCGAAAGGGAGGACCATCGACAGCGAGCGGGGAAGACGGCCAACGGGGCGGAGTCCGCGGTCGCAGGCGGTGTTGCCCAGGGAAGGACGAGGCAGACACCGGGGCCTTCGAGGCTTTGAAACAGAGATCATGGGCGGGTTTATTCTTGAATCATGAACAAACAGGGACTTCCTTCCAGAGTCAATCAAGATCAAGAGAGACAAGACGACAGCGTGAAGTCCTGTGTGTTCATTGATAATAATTTACAGGAGTATGAGATATATTGGAAACCTTATTGAGGATTTATATATAAGATATATATATAGAAGGTATATAGGGGGGGGGAATTGATGACAATTTCCGGTAGTATGTTAATATAGTCCTTTCGGGACAGATAAACTATTTCTCCACCAGGATCCAGGGAGGAGGGGGGGAAAGGTGAGTTTATCTCGGGACCACAAAGAAGGGAGGGTGTTCTATCCGAAGAGATAATTCCCATAGGCGAAACCGCATTGTAAGATGGATATTAGCAAGGGGTGGGTAAAAACAACAAGATAGGACAAGATAGAATTATTGGGAGTAGACAAAGGAGCCCTAATTGTTATGAGTTGTTGGATGTTGTTGGTTTGGTGGTCTGTTTCGGTTTCCTTTGTGCACGAAGGGAAGTGCAAACAGACATCAAACAGCAAGATCACTGGGTTGACCGTATGCCGTCTTCATTTCTTGTGCACGAGGGAGGGAGGCGGTGTACGTTAAAACGACAGCCGAGTATGATTGAAAAACCAAGTCGTTTGTTGATTCTGACGGTTGATTGAAGAATCAAAAGGGAGGAGTGAAGGATGTCGAGGTTTTTCAAAGTGTATATAATGTAAAATATTGGTGGATGACAGCTATAGCCATCTCAGAGAAGGAAGACAACAAGCAGGGTGTGTGTGTGTGTATGCCAAGGTCGTTCAGTACATAACACTGATAAGGACTGAATATAGAAAAGAATGGTCAGAGAGAGAGGTTGACATCAATAGAATGAACGTTTAATGTGTGTTAAAGGTGAATAGCAGTTGTCATGACAGCGCGTCACATAGCAACGAGAAGAGAGGCCGGGCCTGTCGTTGCTATGGCGATAATATAGAAAAGTGAGTTTCTTCTGGGTGTAAGTCAGACTGAGATACGAACCACACAGAAGAGAAGAAGCTTGATCAGAGACTTTGAAATGATTTCCCCGCCCCCCTCCCCTCACGGGGAAAGGGAGGGGAGGACTGACGTGGCACGACCACAGAGAAGGCTTTTGGAATAACAGCCAGGCCGCGATGACCACCGAGCGGGGTGAAAGGAGAGATCATTAGAATAATGAATTTAGTTTCTTCCCAAGACTTTTCAAGGACAATTACAGAATTGGTTTCCATCTGATTACGAGGTTTGTTTATGGAATAAACAACGTTTGTCGAAGAAAGGTATCACGCTGTCTGTGTCGAATTCTTATGATTACGGATTGCATTAAAGGGGAATGACATAGATTGTACAGCCAGTATGAGAAGACGTCGGAGAGAGAAATAAACACAACGCAGAAACTACACGAGCCAACAGATGAAGAGGTGATACTGGCTGATTGTGGTCAAGATCCAACACTAGGATGGCTTGGAGTAGACGAGTACAGCAACTTGCAATGGGCCTGGTCTACAAGATATACTACACAACTAAGGTACCCATGTACATGTCAGACTACTTCCCAAAGGTCAGTGAATACCAGAGGGAGCTCCACAAATCATGTTAAACCCACATTCGGCTCAAACAAGGGACTAAACACGTTTCGTAATTATGCCACATCAATATGGAATGCCCTACCCAAAGCTGTAAAAGAATGTGAATCACTACCCACTTTTAAAACCATTCTCAAAGAGCACCTATGGGAGACTGCTATTCGAAACTGGCCCCTGTAAATGTACAGTAAATGTCCTAACCCAATAAGAGACCCTCTTCTTGGGACCAAGTAAGGTTGTCGATATTCCAATGTACAGTTTTGCTTGTACAGTTGTACAGTTTCCCCCACCTACCCAACCCCACCCCGCCTACCCTGATGGGAGTGCGGAAATACCACCACATCACACCCATCCTCAAGTCCCTTCACTGGCTCCCTGTCTCACTCAGGATCGAGTATAAAGTCTCCCTGCCTCCACGGAAATGCTCCCCTCTACATTAAAGAACTGATTTACCCCACAATCCTCCTCACGACACCTCCGCTCCGGCCAGGCAAACCTCCTCCAGTGCCCAAGGACCAAACTCTGCACCGTGGGAGGATCAGGCTTTTTGCTCATCTGCTCCAAGTCTGTGGCATGCTGACCATTTGAGAGCACCACAGACGTGGATGCTTTTAAAAAGGGCCTCAAAACACATTTTATTGCACTGCACTATTGCAATATTTTACTCTATTTTACTCTACTATTTTATTCTGTCTATTCTATTTGACTATTGTATTACTGTCTATTTTAAAATTGTTTATATTATGTGTTTCAGTGATAATCAAACCGTAAACAAAGAGGCCTATTATTAAGATGTTAGTGTCACGGTTGAGTGGTGGGGACAGGACCAAATTGCAGACAGGTAGATGAGGTTTTAGTTCAAGGGGTATTTAATTACAAATAAACAAGGAACAAACGTAACATAAACTGATACAGGAAACACTTACTAGACGTGAACAAACATGGCCTGGCATGGGATCCAGGAACAGTTATAAAGACATCCAGGGAACGAACAGACAACAGAAGACAACTAAACAACAATGCATGTGCACAGAGAACAGGCAACACAGAACTAATCTACACAGGGCTAATTGACAAACGAGACACACAAGGCTGATTACCATGAGGAACACCTGGGAGGGGAAAAGACTGACAAAGACTACAAGAATGGTAGACAAGACACACATGGGACAGACATGCAAACTATAGACTAGACAAAACAGATAACACAATACGAGACAAGGAGTGTACTTAAACCAGACAGTGGAACATGAAGGGCAAGAGGTAGACCGGGAGACAAAGCAAGATGGGGAGAACACAAAGGAACATAGATACTGTATACTACACCAGGGCTGTACGTTAACTTTTTTTGCACATAGCACTGGTGCTACAGAGGTTGATGGTTTTGTAGCACAGGACAAAATCTTGTAGCACAAGTATAAAACGTGTTATATTTGTAACAGTCACAAATGTGTCTATTGTATTTGTGTTATTTAGTTGCAGTGCCATGTTTGGCTGTCATTTTCATGCTGACAAGTTGACGTCACACAGCCAGACACGTTACGTGTAAGGAATTATGGGATTTGGTGTTGGGTGTATGGACTCTACTAGGGGTGGGAATCACCAGTTTCATCATGACACGATATCGATTCTTTGGACAACGATACAATATTTGCCGATATCTGCCACGATACGATACAATGCAGGTGCCTGCAATCGATATGAGATGATATCATAAGCCCATTTAACACAATCAGTAACATTTAGATCAACTCAAAAAAGGTAACGGAAATATCATTTGACATTTTTATTTTTGACCTCTTCCAGACTTTTAAAGGAAAAACAATCTATTGTTTTTAATACACATAGACCTCCTGTTCACTGTAAAGTGCCACGTTTTGATATATTGAGCTTTAAACTTTAAGTTAAATGTTTTGGAACTCACAACACGCAACCGTTTTATGTTGCATGATCATGAATACATTTATTTTGTATTGTATTTTTTATGTTTAAATATCAACATTATCTGTCCACCCTCAGTACATTTTTTACTATCAATATAATATACTCGTCTGACTTCATGTGATCTTTCCAAACGCACACACACACACACAGAGAAGGGAGAATGTCTGCCCCCTCCTCCTCACTCTGCCCGTCTGCTGTTCTCTCTATATGGCTATGAACAGCTTGTTGTTAGCTCATGCTAACGTAACGTTCATTTCGGACTTTATGACGCGAGGATTGCAAAGCATGTTATATGCATTTGACCCGTTGCCGAATAAAACAGCAGGGATTTGTTTTGGGTCGCGACAACACTATCCACTAGCTCTGTTTCAATGTCCGCGTTCCAAACGCTGCTGAGACGAGTCCTGCTCACCTGCTGTGTTGTGAGCTGAGCCGAGCGGATATGAGTCACTGCTCGCAACTCGCGGGGATATTGTTCGCTAGGGATTATGGGATTTGGTGTTTGATGGAGTCTTACGCAGAAGGGATATTGTATTTAATCGCACAAGACTACAAGTACCAAGTGGATAGCGGGCCATCGCGGGCCATCGCACCAGTGCTATTGAAGTCAATCCTTTCATCGCACAGACTGACGTCAGTGTCGCACGTGCGACATATATGTCGCACTGTACAACCCTGACTACACAAACATAAATTAACAAGGAGAGACAGATCAGGAGAGGGTAGTCCATGATTAAGTGAGGGGAATTGTCCAAGAACCGGTGGGGGGAGAAGTCCATGAACAGGTAGGGGGAAGTGAGCAGGGCAAGGTGGGATGTGACAGTACCCCCCTACTCAAAGGGCGGCTTCCAGACAGCCCATAAGACCGCCCGGGAACGGGCAAGGTGGGTCGGTGGGATTCAGGGTGGGTGGGCGGGAACTGAAGCAACTCCCCAGGGAGGGGGGGCCAGGGAAAAACTGGGGAAAGAGGCCACATGGAGGGGACTAGGGAGAGGGGGCCTGGATGGAGCAGGGGGGTGGATGAAAAGGACCAGAGGGGAGACTGAAGCAGGGGGCCGGGGATAAGAACCAGAGAGGGGGCGGAAGGCTGGGGCAAAGGACCAGGCGGACTGGGACCGGAGACGGAGGACCGACAAAGGGAACGAGGGGGAAGAGGAGTCCTCCTAGAACTCCCTGGGAGGTGAGCCTGGGGTAGGGGTCTCCTCATGAGCAGGAGCAGAAGTCACCTCAGGGGCAGGAGCAGGACCCGTCTCGGGGACAAAAGCAGGAGTCGTCTCGGGTGCCGGAGCAGGAGATGTCTCGGGCAGGAGCAGGAGTCCCCTCGGGAGCAGGAGCAGGAGTCGTTTCGGGGGTAGGAGCAAGACCCGTCTCGGGGACAGGAGCAGGAGTCGCTCCGGGCCAGCAGCAGTAGCTGGGCTGGCACCCGAGGCAGTGCTAGCTGTAGAGTCTGTGCGTGCCGTTGAGGCTATGCTAGCTGAAGAGGCTGTGCCATAAACTGGGCTTCTGGTTCTCTCTCCCTGCTGCTCACGGAGGCGATCGTCAACATGACTGGCTAAAGAGATGAGTCTGTTGCCAGGAGTTGAGGCTATGCTAGCTAAAAAGGCAGTCCTAGCAGTAGGAACCATGCTAGCCGACTGAGCGGTCCTAGAAGCAGAGACCATGCTAGCTGAAGGGGCAGTCCTAGCAGTAGAGGCTATGCTAGCTGGAGAGGCTGAGCTAGCTGTAGGGGCTATGCTAGCCAAAGGAGCGGTCCTAGCAACTGAGACCATGCTAGCAGAAGAGGCAATCCTAGCAGAAGGGGCCATGCTAGCAGTGGAGACCTTGCTAGCTGCAGAGGCTACGCTAGCCGTAGATGCTATGCTAGCTGTAGGGGCTCTGATAGCTGCAGGAACGGTACTAGCAGTAGAGGCCATGCTAGCTGAAGGAGCGGTCCTAGCATTAGGGGCTATGCTAGCAGTAGAGGCTTTACTAGCTGCAGGAGCTACACTAGCAGTAGAGGCTTTGCTAGCTGCAGGGACTGTACTAGCAGTAGGGGCTTTGCTAACAGCCGAGGCCGTGCTAGCAGTAGGGACTGTACTAGCAGTAGAGACTTTTCTAGCAGTAGAGGCTTTGTTAGCTGCCGGGGCTACACTAGCAGTAGAGGCTATGCTGTAGATACTTTGCTAACAGCCGGAGTCATGCTAACAGTAGGGACTGTACTAGCAGTAGAGACTTTGCTAGCAGTACAGGCTTTGTTAGCTGCCGCGGATACACTAGCAGTAGAGGCTATGCTGTAGAGAGACTTTGCTAACAGCCGGAGTCGTGCTAACAGTAGGGACTGTACTAGCAGTAGAGACTTTGTTAGCAGTAGAGGCTTTGTTAGCTGCCGGGGCTACACTAGCAGTAGAGGCTATGCTGTAGAGACTTTGCTAACAGCCGGAGTCGTTCTAACAGTAGGGACTGTACTAGCAGTAGGAGCTATGCTAGCTCACCGGCTAGTGACGTCACTGGCGCGCCGGCTGTCGTGGAGGGGGGGGCATCCACGGGGGGGCGGGGACGCTCTCTCATTGACGGAACACAGTGTGAGAAGAGCATTTATGCAGGTGAACACCAGGAAGGCTGCTGGCCCAGATGGGATAACAGGACGCATACTTAAGTCCTGTGCTAACCAGATAGCCCCTGTGTTCACAACCATATTTAATCTATCCCTGGCGGAGTCAGTGGTCCCTGCCTGCTTCAAGATGTCTACCATTATCCCGGTACCAAAGAAATCCTCCCCAACAGGTCTCAATGACTACAGACCGGTGGCACTCACCTCTGTGGCCATGAAATGTTTCGAGAGGCTGGTTAAGGATCACATTTGTGCCTCCCTCCCCAGTGATATGGACCCTATGCAATTTGCATACAAGCCAAACAGGTCCACTGATGATGCGGTCTCCCAAGTACTGCACAGCACCCTCTCTCACCTAGACCGCCAGAAGGGGGGCTATGTGAGACTGTTGTTCATTGACTACAGCTCAGCGTTCAACACCATAGTCCCCACCAGACTGGTGGACAAGCTGATCGAGCTGGGTCTGAGCTCCGCTCTGAGCGCCTGGATACTGGACTTTCCTGAGTGAAAGGCCCCAGGCGGTCAGGGTGGGGGGTCAGACCTCCAACACCATCACCCTGAGCATCGGGTCCCCCCAGGGCTGTGTTCTGAGCCCCCTGCTGTACTCACTATACACACATGACTGTGTGGCCAAGTTCAGCTCCAACTCCATAGTGAAGTTTGCGGATGACACAGTGGTGGTGGGGCTGATCTCGGACAACGACGAGAAGGCCTACCGGGAGGAGGTTGATACACTGGAACACTGGTGCCAGGACAACAGCCTGCTCCTGAACATTGATAAAACCAAGGAGCTGATCCTGGATTTTAGGAGAAGACAGCAGGGGAC
This sequence comes from Notolepis coatsorum, assembly GCF_963971535.1. NCBI lineage: Eukaryota > Metazoa > Chordata > Actinopteri > Aulopiformes > Paralepididae > Notolepis > Notolepis coatsorum. The sequence goes on from NC_140167.1 coordinate 80,482,182, forward strand.
ACACACACCACTGAGGATAAACGGGGCTACCGTGGACAGGGTGAGCAGCTTCAAGTACCTGGGGGTCCACATCTCAGAGGATCTGACATGGACAACACACATAGACTCAGTAGTAAAAAAGGCGAAGCAGCGCCTCTACCACCTGAGACAGTTAAGGAAGTTCAGAGTATCTGGGAAGATACTCCAGTCCTTCTACTCCGGAGCTGTAGAGAGCATCTTGACTGGAAACATCACTGCCTGGTATGGAAACAGCAGGGCACAGGACAAGAAGGCCCTACAGAGAGTGGTACGCTCAGCCGACCACTCTACATGAGCACACATTAGGGTTGCCACCCGTCCCGTAAAATACGGAATTGTCCCGTAATTGGAAACTAAAACACACGTTCCGTATTGAACTGATACGGGACGCACCTTGTCCCGTATTTTAAGGTTGCCAGTATTGTGAGAGAAATGAGCCAGCCGACCTACAAAAACAAGCAAAAAACAAGCAAAATTGTTTCCAAAAGTTGCGGAAAATAAACAGACTTGGCAACTCTGGTATGATGGGCGTGCGCTCAGCAGCTCACGGCCAATGAGAATTCGCGCTTTCACGTTGCTAAAATACGTTCTGTGCCGTTGTGCCAATCCTCTGTCTGTGCGCAGCCTGTCATGGTTGCTGTTTGAAAATGTCTACAGCAGACACTGTGACTCCACCGGCACGTCCTAAAAAGACAAAACGCCTCCAGAAGTACAGACGTGAGTGGGAACTGGCAAACCCCTGGCTTGATAGCGCTAGTGGAGATGTTTATAAGGCAAACTGCAAAGTATGTAGGTGTGTGTTTTCTGTGGCACATGGTGGACTGACTGACATCAGACAGCATGCAGCATGCAGTAGAACAACATTCCTGAAATATAAGAACTCAAAGGACCCAAGCACAGGTGTCACAGTTCTTCATGACTGAAACATCTCCTGAGATTGATTCGGTATGGGATATTACATCTTATTTATCTGGTTGTGTTTTTAACTAGATGTCAGTATTTCTATTTACCTGCCCTGCAGCCAGGAGCCTACATATTAGCTGCTGATGTGGGCATAGTCTTCTAGGCTATTTCAGTTTACTAATATGGTTGATTGTTCATTAATGTTGAGTTTTTAAAGTCTAATAATAAATAAACATGTATTTATATTAATCAATATAATTAAATAGTGTACCCATTTAAACTCTTATGTTGTTATGCTCATGTGGAAAACGGAATTATTCATAATGGATTAACAGTTAATAAATACATAAATAATAGAATTCATAAATACATAAATGCAAAAATACTTAAATAAATACTTAAACATAAATAAATAAATAAATAAATAAATAAATAAATAAATAGTGTTCAGACAACAATATAAAAGTCATACTGTTCAATTTCATTTAATTTCAATGTTATCATCCCACTCCTCCCCTCTAGGTTACTGCAGCTGAGGTGACACAGGTATACCACACGGTTAAACACAACCTCAGCTACAACAGTGCTGACTGTTTGTTTTCTATGCATTTCAGGAGTTTGGGGGGCTGGCTCCCCTAAATAATTATATAACATAACATAACCCTAACCCTAATCCTAAAACCGAAATAAAGTAAAAAAATTTTTTTTACAAAATCCGCCCATTTTAGACAAACATTTTTTCTCGCGCACGCTCGATGGAAGGTGTCCCTTATTTATTTCTATTTGTGAAAGGTGGCAACCCTAGCACACACACACTCATGCTGCACACGCTCACACTTATGGTCACTTTACAAAAGGAAAGGTCACTTTAAGAATAGTATAGTATAACTTGAGATTGTATAGTATAGCATTTGTCGTAAATTAATTGAATCAAAATGCACGGTCCAGTACTACAGAATGAATTTAAGATCAGTTTCTCCAAGAAAGTAAGTCACAGCTGTTAAGCAGTATACCCTCGCTCGTCAAAATAGGTTTTACAAGTAAGGGCAGGGGTCAGCCTGTAGAGAATAGACCCTTTGATGGTTAGCTGACAATCTCCCCTCACCCAACCAAGTAGATTGAATTAAGGTCATAAACTGACCCCTCCAGACTATATTGAGGTAGTCAGGAAGGAGTGTTTATTGTTGTTTATTTTAGGATAAGAGACCAACCGGCCACTGTGAGAAACCCCCCCCCCCCTGTCAAAACCTTCTGCCAGGAAGAGATAGGATCTTTGAAGAACAGGAACTAACAGGGTTTAGAGCCAGGAACACATATCTTTGCATCATAAACTGAAAATACAGTTGAGGTCAGAGTGCTGTTGACTGGGCCCTTCAGGAAGTGCTAGTGAAAAGGCAGCTGGAAAGAGAGATTATGCGTTACCAAACTATGAAAAAGCTAAATCCAAAAGTAACATAGTCATCAACTAAAAGATAGTATAGGAGCAGGCAGCAAGTAGAAACAAACACTTTAGTACCATGAATGACACAAATTGGCCACTGAGAAAGCTAAATGTACCATTGTGAACTTATAAGGAACTAGGTTAATCAAGATTCATAAAATGGTGTTAAAAACAACTGGTAAAAAGCTAAGTTAGATTAAACCATATTATCTATGCAGGAAAACAAGTAAACAAAGTAAACTCAACAAACTACTTAATTAGTTTCTATATTAAATGAGTACTCCCTTCTCTTGACTCATTCTGTATCACCAGCAGTACTGTATTTGCAAAGCTGGTATGTCATAAATGTATAGATGTAGCAGTACTGAATATCTATGTATGAATTGCTTCATCTTCTTGAAAGTTGTGTGTGTTGAGCTGTGCTGGTAAAAGTTTTTAATCAACCAATTCGATTTAATCAGTATAGCCATAAGACGGCAAAAACCCTAGTCTCTACCACCTCCTTACATGGAGTTGACTGATCAACTGTAAGATGACAGACAGCAGAAAAGAGCGTTAGCCAATAGGAAAACGGCCGAGCCCTCGAGAACGTGACATCACGTCTCAGGGGCTCGAAAGGGGGGGAAGGGTTTTTCTCCTCTTTTTAAGCAGGGATGCAGAAACGGAGAAGGAGAGCGCTCAGACGAAACCGAGACGGAGACGGAGACGGAGACTAAACAGCTTGAGACTCGAACCTGGAAAACTCCACCACTGAACGAGAAAAGAGATGCCATACGAGGAAGCTCTCCTGAAAAGCTGCTTAGAGATAGAAATAATTGATGCTGTAAAAACCTGATGCTTAAGCTGTTGCTTTTCATTAAAAACAGACCGATCTGTTTTGAACCCGTTGCGCTGACTCCGTCTCCAATCCTTTTAAAAGAACTTGTTACAAAAACGTGTGAGTACCATTCGCAGAGTACAGTAGCTTATCCACTATACAACTTGATACTTAAAGCTACATAGAATCTATTGAAAAGACACGTTACATTGTATAGCAGTGTACATAAAGACCCAGTGCCTCATCCGTTAGCTAACAGTGTATTGCACTATCACAGGACCTAGCATGTCCTACCATGCTCTGTAAAAACGCATGTACATATACCGATATGCCCTACTTTGATTACTTGTATTATTGCACAATGTCGTTCTATTGGATTCTTATTATATTATTATTATTGTATTATGCACAATCATTGCGGGCAAGACCCCCCGCATTTCATTGTATACTTGTATGCCGTGACAAATAAAACTCTTGACTTGACTTGACTATGCTAGCAGTAGAGGCTTTGCTAGCTGCTGGGGCTACACTAGCAGTAGAGGCTTTCCTAGCTGTAGAGGCTTTGCTAGCAGGCGGAGTTGTGCTAACAGTGGAGGCTTTGCTAGCTGCTGGGGCTACACTAGCAGTAGAGACTTTCCTAGCTGTAGAGGCTTTGCTAGCAGGCGGAGTTGTGCTAACAGTGGAGGCTTTGCTAGCTTCTGGGGCTACACTAGCAGTAGAGACTTTGCTTGCTGTAGAGGCCTTGCTAACAGCCGGAGGGACTGTACTAGCAGTAGGGATTGTACTAGCTGCAGGGGCTACACTAGCAGTAGAGGCTTTGCTAGCTGTAAAGGGCCTGCTAGGTTTAGAGGCTTGGCAGGAGACTGGAACACTGGGATCCTGGAAGAGCACCCTGTACATGGCCCCGGCCAATAACTGCCGCTCAAATGACTGTCCCCAAGGCAGTTGTCCTTCCGCGTTCGGTTTACGCTGCCTGATTGGCCAATGACGCTTCTCTCAGTGCCCCCAATCGCGTTAGCCCTACTATCGCCTAACTACTCGCTCAATACACTCGCTCAATATACTAAAACTAACTATCACTCAACTCACTATCACTCAACTCGCTACCGCCGTGCACATTGATGTAGACTAATCAAAGTAGTTTTAAATGCTTTATGTCTAATAAACTAGACTAAATATAGCCTATAGAACAGATTTTTACACGTTAATATAGAGAGATGAAAACAATACGTTATTTATATATTGATGTGATGTCGATTGATATGAATAGCGCGTTACGTTAATATAGAGAGATGAAAACAATACGAGGAAATGGGCTATGTTAATATAGAGAGATGAAAACAATACGAGGAAATGGGCGAGGACTATTGATGTGAGAGATGAAAACAATACGTTATTTATATATTGATGTGATGTCGATTGATATGAATAGTGCGAGATGAAAACAATACAAGGAAATGGGCGAGGACTTGGGCTGTGGAACTGAAAGCTAGGCGCAACGCGATTGGGCGCTGAGAGAAGCGTCAGTGGCCAATCAGGCCGCGCAAACCGAACGTAACACAACGCAGCTGTCAACTGTACTTTACATATTATCCAAACGAGGACCACATAATGTTATTTCCCTGTACATTGTAACGTTAACACAACGCAGCTGTCAACTGTACTTTACATATTATGGAATACATGTATATTATCGCGACGCGATTCACTCGCTGTCAACTGTACTTTACATATTATCCAAACGAGGACCACATAATGTTATTTCCCTGTACATTGTAACGTTAACACAACGCAGCTGTCAACTGTACTTTACATATTATGGAATACATGTATATTATCGCGACGTGATTCACTCGCAACGCCATAATGTTATTTGCCTGTACATTGTAAGTAACGTTAACACAACGCAGCTGTCAACTGTACTTTACATATTATGGAATACATGTATATTATCGCGACGCGATTCACTCGCAACGCCATAATGTTATTTCCCTGTACATTGTAACGATAACACAACGCAGCTGTCAACTTTACTTTGTAACATTGTTTTTTCGGTCATTCATAAAATTGATTGCATGAAATTGATTGAATGAAAATAACAGATTGCAGAATGGGTACAATACAGTATGGCTCAATACACACAATTGTTAAGGGGATGCAGACCAGAGAAAGACTTTCGTCTTGTTTACATCAGGGTCCCCCATTTTCAATTCATCAGGACATATATGACATACAGATAAACTGACAGCCCTAATTACAACCTTTATTTAATGGTTAATATTTTGATAAAAGGTAATTTACTATATTTGTATGGCATTTACACTTAAAGTAGAAAAACAAAAGTAATCTGTAAAATAATAGTGAATTTCCTGTGAAAAAACATTTATTTTTTATAGTACGTTACACACACAAATGCTACATTATGACAAATTTTACAAAGAAAGTATATTTAGATTCAAAGACTATTTTAATAGCTTTCTTTGAATACACGGTTTCTCTCCTGTGACGTACAAATGTTCAACAAAACCGCCAACATCGACTCAGCTAGACCTCTTTGTTATATCTGCAGCGCTAACAGAAATAAAAACAACCCAGGCCTATGTTAAAGTGCAGCTTGGCTTAGAGGATAATGTCTTGTATGAACTACCAGTAATATAAATCATATTAACAACAAAAATGTGTTACGCCTTCATGTCAGATGATTTTCAAAAAGGAAAATGTACTCTGTCGTCTACTCTACGCCATCCTAGGTTGTCAAAGTGGGCAGGGGTGAGGTGGGTTCTAGACCCATGTTACTGACCAGACACTCTATATCAGTGATGTCTGTTTACTGCAGAGTGGCAGCGCTAACAGAAATAAAAACAACCCAGGCCTATGTTAAAGTGCAGCTTGGCTTAGAGGATAATGTCTTGTATGAACTACTCAATCAATCATGTACCTCGGCGCGGCTGAATAACAGTAGCAGTGATCGCCTGCTGCGTCCATCGCGTGTATATATGTGTGCTAATATGGCGCGTTAGCGTTAATATGTGATTAATATGAACCAAAACGTGTTAATATGTGATTAATATGATCGCCTGCTGCGTCCATCGCGTGTATATATGTGTGCTAATATGGCGCGTTAGCGTTAATATGTGATTAATATGAACCAAAGCGTGTTAATATGTGATTAATATGAACCAAAGCGTCGAACCAAGCGGGGATCTCATGCGCATGCGCGCGCGTGAGCACCTGGGCGAAGGAAAAGGAAATGCGCATTACCGTACTGGCGTATGGTGAAGAATGCGGAAGCGCTCTTGCACTCTTCCGCTGGGATTAAGCTACACGCGTCCAGGACCCCATTTCATCATGGAGTATACCAAACGGAGAGCATTCTTCCTCTCCTCCAAACTGTAGGCTGGGGTGTAATGATCCATAAAATTGAGCAAAAACAGAAATGCCTCACGACCCAACCAGTCCACTGGGTCCACTGGGTTCATTATGTCACGGTTGAGTGGTGGGGACAAGACCAAATTGCAGACAGGTGGATGAGAAGTCCATGAACAGGTGGGGGGAAGTGAGCAGGGCCATGTGGGATGTGACAGTTAGATCCTAATGTGATTTAATGTTCTATGTTTCATTTTATACTTATTTTATGTCTGCACTTTATGCATTGCTCTTGATCTGCCAATTTTGTGCTCATTTTATGCCTGTCTTTTCTTTCACTGCTGTGAAGCACTTTGAGCTGCAATTCTTGTATGAAAGGTGCTATACAAATAAAGTGTATTCTTATTTATTCTTATTCTTATTCTTATTCTTATTCTTATTCTTATTATTCTTTTTCTTATTCTTCTTCTTCTTCTTCTTCTTCTTCTTCTTATTAGTGTGGGTGACCTGGCGAAGCCAGGTTGCCACCCACACTATACATATCCATACTCTTTTTATTTATTTATTTATTCTTTATTCCACCGATTTTGCAAACACTTTGCAACACGTAAGCGTTCGCGCCCCATACACGTGAAAGGTATCAAAACGAGCGGCTTGCCTATGGCAACACCGGTCTCCGAACTCGTAAAGTTTCACCGCACCGTCTGGCTACGAATCGACTTTAAACGGTAAAATATCGGTCCCATTGGGAATGCATTGCATTTTAGAGTGTAGCAGCTGAAATAATCTTTTTCCCCCTACCTTGGGTGAATTGCGAGTGTGATCTCAATTTTGGACGTAGAAATAAAACAAACACATCAAAACGATGACACGGCTGTCAACCCGCTCACAAAAGAAAAATAAATGGAATTGGACATTTCTATCTCAACTGACGACCATTTGTTTGAAGGTTCTCCTCCCCATTGACCGCCATGCAATCGCACTCTAGAAATCACATTTTTCACACTATTTTTTAGCCTTCTGTTCCGATCGCCGAAGGAGTGCCACAATATCGCACGAATGTCACAATATCGCGCACAACCCTTCGCCTACTCGTTGTAGTGCTCATGTGCGCGTCACAACGCTTCATCTCTTATAGTTTTCTTTTAATCAATGTGACAATGCAGTCATGCATCTGCCTCCATAGAAATGCATTAGATAGAAAATATGCAAGTCATAGTGATTGCTTCACCTGTGTGGCTCATGGCTCACTCATGATTGGTTCAGCTGTGTGGCTCGTGGCTGAGCTGCCAATGACATCATCCACTTAACCCATCATTGGCCATCACTGTGTTGCACTACTGAATTGCTGACAGCGCCCTCTGTCTTGTGGGTTGTGTCATTGTACTCAGTAGGGATATCCTCTTTCATTTTTCATTGGTCCATGTTGACCCCCTTTCATTGGTCGATGTTGACCACTCCCCCGATCCTTAGACCACGCCCCCTTAGGCCACACCCCCTCAGTGTATCTCTTGAACCGTTTGTCGTAGAGACTTGCGGATTGTGCCATTAGTCGATGTTGACCACCTTTCATTGGTCGATGTTGACCACTCCCCCTGTTGACCACCTTTCATTGGTCGATGTTGACCACTCCCCCGATCATTAGACCACGCCCCCTTAGGCCACACCCCCTCAGTGTAACTCTTGAACCGTTTGTCGTAGAGACTTGGGGATTGTGCCATTGGTCGATGTTGACCACCTTTCATTGGTCGATGTTGACCACTCCCCCGATCCTTAGACCACGCCCCCTTAGGCCACACCCCCTCAGTGTATCTCTTGAACCGTTTGTCGTAGAGACTTGCGGATTGTGCCATTGTACTCGGTGTAATAGTGTAATAGTGTGTAATAGTGTAATAGTGTGTAATAGTGTAATAGTGTAATAGTGTGTAATAGTGTGTAATAGTGTAATAGTGTGTAATAGTGTAATATTGTGTAATAGTGTAATAGTGTAATAGTGTGTAATAGTGTAATAGTGTGTAATAGTGTAATAGTGTGTAATAGTGTAATAGTGTGTAATAGTGTGTAATAGTGTAATAGTGTAATAGTGTGTAATAGTGTAATAGTGTCTAATAGTGTAATAGTGTCTAATAGTGTAATAGTGTGTAATAGTGTAATAGTGTAATAGTGTGTAATAGTGTAATAGTGTGTAATAGTGTAATAGTGTAATAGTGTGTAATAGTGTAATAGTGTGTAATAGTGTAATAGTGTAATAGTGTGTAATAGTGTAATAGTGTGTAATAGTGTAATAGTGTGTAATAGTGTAATAGTGTGTAATAGTGTAATAGTGTAATAGTGTGTAATAGTGTGTAATAGTGTAATAGTGTAATAGTGTGTAATAGTGTAATAGTGTGTAATAGTGTAATAGTGTGTAATAGTGTAATAGTGTGTAATAGTGTAATAGTGTAATAGTGTAATAGTGTGTAATAGTGTAATAGTGTAATAGTGTGTAATAGTGTGTAATAGTGTGTAATAGTGTAATATCCTTAGACCACGCCCCCTTAGGCCACACCCCCTCAGTGTATCTCTTGAACCGTTTGTCGTAGAGACTTGCGGATTGTGCCATTAGTCGATGTTGACCACCTTTCATTGGTCGATGTTGACCACTCCCCCTGTTGACCACCTTTCATTGGTCGATGTTGACCACTCCCCCGATCATTAGACCACGCCCCCTTAGGCCACACCCCCTCAGTGTAACTCTTGAACCGTTTGTCGTAGAGACTTGGGGATTGTGCCATTGGTCGATGTTGACCACCTTTCATTGGTCGATGTTGACCACTCCCCCGATCCTTAGACCACGCCCCCTTAGGCCACACCCCCTCAGTGTATCTCTTGAACCGTTTGTCGTAGAGACTTGCGGATTGTGCCATTGTACTCGGTGTAATAGTGTAATAGTGTGTAATAGTGTAATAGTGTGTAATAGTGTAATAGTGTGTAATAGTGTAATAGTGTAATAGTGTGTAATAGTGTGTAATAGTGTAATAGTGTAATAGTGTGTAATAGTGTAATATTGTGTAATAGTGTAATAGTGTAATAGTGTGTAATAGTGTAATAGTGTGTAATAGTGTAATAGTGTAATAGTGTGTAATAGTGTAATAGTGTGTAATAGTGTAATAGTGTAATAGTGTGTAATAGTGTAATAGTGTCTAATAGTGTAATAGTGTCTAATAGTGTAATAGTGTGTAATAGTGTAATAGTGTAATAGTGTGTAATAGTGTAATAGTGTGTAATAGTGTAATAGTGTAATAGTGTGTAATAGTGTAATAGTGTGTAATAGTGTAATAGTGTAATAGTGTGTAATAGTGTAATAGTGTGTAATAGTGTAATAGTGTGTAATAGTGTAATAGTGTGTAATAGTGTAATAGTGTGTAATAGTGTAATAGTGTAATAGTGTAATAGTGTGTAATAGTGTAATAGTGTAATAGTGTGTAATAGTGTAATAGTGTGTAATAGTGTAATAGTGTGTAATAGTGTAATAGTGTAATAGTGTAATAGTGTGTAATAGTGTAATAGTGTAATAGTGTGTAATAGTGTGTAATAGAGTGTAATAGTGTAATAGTGTGTAATAGTGTAATAGTGTGTAATAGTGTAATAGTGTAATAGTGTGTAATAGTGTAATAGTGTAATAGTGTAATAGTGTGTAATAGTGTAATAGTGTGTAATAGTGTAATAGTGTGTAATAGTGTAATAGTGTAATAGTGTGTAATAGTGTAATAGTGTGTAATAGTGTAATAGTGTGTAATAGTGTAATAGTGTGTAATAGTGTAATAGTGTAATAGTGTGTAATAGTGTAATAGTGTAATAGTGTAATAGTGTGTAATAGTGTAATAGTGTGTAATAGTGTAATAGTGTAATAGTGTGTAATAGTGTAATAGTGTGTAATAGTGTAATAGTGTAATAGTGTGTAATAGTGTAATAGTGTGTAATAGTGTAATAGTGTGTAATAGTGTAATAGTGTGTAATAGTGTAATAGTGTAATAGTGTGTAATAGTGTAATAGTGTAATAGTGTGTAATAGTGTAATAGTGTGTAATAGTGTAATAGTGTAATAGTGTGTAATAGTGTAATAGTGTGTAATAGTGTAATAGTGTGTAATAGTGTAATAGTGTGTAATAGTGTAATAGTGTGTAATAGTGTAATAGTGTGTAATAGTGTAATAGTGTAATCGTGTGTAATAGTGTGTAATAGTGTAATAGTGTAATAGTGTGTAATAGTGTGTAATAGTGTAATAGTGTAATAGTGTGTAATAGTGTAATAGTGTAATAGTGTGTAATAGTGTAATAGTGTAATAGTGTGTAATAGTGTAATAGTGTGTAATAGTGTAATAGTGTGTAATAGTGTGTAATAGTGTAATAGTGTGTACTAGTGTGTAATAGTGTGTAATAGTGTAATAGTGTAATAGTGTGTAATAGTGTAATAGTGTGTAATAGATCATTTAGTTTGATCTGCCACTTCTTGGACACATGGTGCCATGAGAAAGGGTGAGTATTAAATAATACAACACGAAAGGGAGTTTGTGTTATAGTTAATAAAATCACATCTGTAGTCATCTTCAAATGGTCTATGTTGACCACTCCCCCGATCCTTAGGCCGTGCCCCTTTTTTGTATCCTTTGAACCGTTTGTCATAGAGACTCGCGAGAGACCCTCTCCCCCGCTGGCCGGCGGTGCACAGGCGTCACCCACACTTTCACAATTTCCCCCGCGCGGAATTGTCTAGTTATTATTATTATTATTATTATTATTATTATTATTATTATTATTATTATTATTATTATTATTATTATTATTATTATTATTATTATTATTATTATTATTATTACTTACGCTTAGCTGCCAGAGTTGTACCCTTCCTGCTGACTTGTTGTTCAGAACTTGTAAGTGGCAGGGGAGCTCCAGTAGCTCACCGCATATCTCGGCGCCATTTCTGCGTCGGGGAAAACCGTGCTCGTCACGGATCTGGGGGACACGAGTTCGATTCCCGGACCCGCCGTCATTTCTCAGAATGCCTTCCCCTGCTCTACATCCCGTTTCAACCTGTTTCTGTCGGTCATGCTTGACCAGAAAAAGCGATAAACGCTAAAAAAATAAAGTTTAAAAAAAAAAGAACTTGTAGGTGGCTTTGGATAAAAGCATCAGCTAAATGACTAAATGTAAAATGTAAATGTGATGTAATCTGATATAATGTAATGTAATGTGATCTAATGGCTGCCAGGTTATATTGATAATTATGTGTATGTAGACGCATATCTTTAAAATAAATTATAATAAATAGATCCACAGAGCTTTTAGAAAGGTGTGGATCTCTTTCCCCCCAAAAAACATTATGATTGTGAATCAATCTTTTAAGGCCCTAGCCATATTTTCAGAACATTTGCATAAAAGTACAATTAAATGGAAGATTGCTCCACTTCTACAAGGCACATTTGCATGTTCCTGGTATCTAGGGACATCTATGGACCTGAGGGAATGTATTCTCAGTGTCAGAAATATTGTGTCTGTTACTATGCATGAGTAAATTGAATGTAAATAAGTAAAGAACCAAAGGATAATATTAATTATTATTATATATATATTTTTTTATCTTTGATGGTGAATAACACCATGCCAACATTAACCAGACGTGAACATTTGCCACTGAGCTCATTCAGCACCTTCTTGAGATCAAGTGTACAATAAATCTAAGCAAATGAATAAACGGCAGATGATTTACAGGGGTGTTTGTAGATACAGTACTGAATTTTGCCATCCGGGCACATGCAATTTGAAATATCTTCGCTACATAAAAAAAAATTAAATAACTAAAAACGCTACATTAATTAAATAATACTAATATTATTTAGTATTCATCTATTTATGACATACATGTCTCAACACGCAGACCAGCCCTGTTAGTTATGTCCACCCTTGACGGACATAACTAACAAACAATCCAACATTATTATCTGTCAGACATTAACAACTAACTAACTGACTAACATTCTGATTATGAGTTCATAATGGATCCTTACATGATTGTATGAGAAAAACATGAAGATATCCAGCCACAAATATCCAATAAAGTATTCCTCTCGCCATGTTGATGCAGGATGGCTATCCGCTGTGACTGACTGCTGCTGCGGCTGCTGCGGGAGGTGGTGTCGTATAAACCAGGAGGGCAAATCACAATGTCTGGGTGATGATGGGTTTACACAACAGAGCTGTGGTGCCATGTGTCACTCAGGTGTAGCCAAGCAGCGAGCAGAGAGGGAGAGAGCCTGGTTTAACTGGTTTACACTCCTCACGCACTATTCCTTTTGTAGTAGCATGGTGAGCTTTGATTAAACCACACTTATAACTGAGTGAAAACACTTGCTGTGTGCTAATGTCAAGGAAGCATACAGTTACACCCCACCACCCCCTGGCCACCACGCCCCCCCCCCCCCCCCCCTGGTTCATCAGACTACAATCTGGTGAACCTTGCATCAGCAGGCCTTTATAATCTTTTAAAATTGATTTATTAATTTTTTTCTTCTTCATTAGAGATATCGTTTGAAGAAGTGTGTTTTTAGTCAGTGGTGGGAAGTTCGTTCCACCATTGTGGAGCGAGGACCAAGAATAGGCGGGTTCTCTTTGATGCCCCCTTTTTTAGTGATTAGTGATTGACAGCACTAATAAATATATGACCACAGTCAATGCAGCCAGGTTTCCAATAGCACCTACACAAACACGCATGCCCCGATCTCAAAACAAAACGTGCACACACACAAGGTATCTCTCTCTCTCACACACACACAGCATTATGTACGTCACGTGGAATCCCAAACACTAACGTCACGGTGACCAAATGCGTCCACATTTTTATAGGATTCTATCACATTTTCATAACAATAGCGAATATTACTTACCTTGCGCCGTTTTCATTGAGATTTCTTACAAATTAACGATGTTTTATTTGTCCTATATATGCGGATAACATTTAAAATCTTAAATTGTACCATTTTCTTTCCCTTTAGACAACAAACATAATGCTAATGATGCACTTTTGTTAAGATAATTAGTTTACCATTCGCGGTCACTGTACTGAGGTCGCATTAATAGTTTACCGCTGTTCAGATCACGTCAAAGAATAGACGCGTCACAGTGACCTGTGACCTGTGCTAAAGGTCTTGGGAAATGTATTCATGTAGTTTTCAACATTTTCACCTTTTAATTTTAAACCAATGCTGCCATCTACTGACAACAGAAAGTGTTGTGTATCGTCAACTTGAGAGGCACTTCCGTAAACACCGTCGGCCAAAACCCATTCTAGAGATTCCCACTTTTTACTGGGAATGGGGCGTAGCTGAATTTGGTCCGAGACAATAAGAGTGACTGAGATTGGTCTACGTTCCGTTACATGCGAAACTGCAAATGATCAGGCCTATACCAAGAATAACTTCAAACTCACTCTCACCCTTAAAAGACACATAGACACGTTGCAAAGTGAGTTCACTTCTTGGTATAGTGGTCTGTGCTGTTGCCTGCGGTGTGGGAGACCACCGGTTCGAAACTCCCTCTGGGCATCGAAGTTTAAGGTGACGATGTCACAACCGTTACATTGGTGCCGAATGACCCGGATGCCTTGGGTGGAGTGGGTGAGTGTAATGGATGGTACCACGAAGCGCAGTCAGGATGGACTTCAGATGTTGTAATGTGACTGGGGAGAGTAGCGGTACTATGGGTTAAACTCACTCTCACCCTTAAAAGACACGTTGCAAAGAAGTGAATTCACCTCCTAGTATAGCGGTCTGTGCTGTCGAAACTCCCCTGGGGCATCGAAGTTTAAGTTGACGATATCACTACTGTTACATATATATATATATATATATATATATATATATATATATATATATATATATATATATATATATATATATATATATATATATATATATATATATAAAATAGCCTATTTATAAAGGAAAACATCTTACTTTTACTTTTGCATATTGCCCCAACAGGTCCACGGAGGATGCCATATCCCATGTGCTGCACACAGCAGCATCACACCTGGACAAGAGGCAGGGGAACTATGTGAGAATGCTATTCATCGACTACAGCTCAGCATTCAATACCATAGTCCCCTCCAAACTCATAGCCAAGCTCAGGGACCTGGGCTTGAACTATGACCTCTGCCAGTGGGTCTTGGACTTTCTGACGGGCAGACCCCAGGTGGTGAGAGCAGGCAACTGCACCTCCTCATCCATCACTCTCAACATAGGGACCCCCCAGGGCTGTGTTCTGAGTCCCCTCCTCTACTCCCTGTACACACATGACTGTGTGGCACAGCGGAACAACAACACAATCATCAAGTTTGCTGACGACACAGTAGTGGTGGGCCTGATCTCTGCAAACGACGAGAGGGCCTACCTGGAAGAGGTAAAGGTTCTAGCGGGATAGTGTCAAGAGAACAGCCTCTCCCTGAACGTCAGCAAAACAAAAGAGATTTGTGTAGACTTTAGGAGGTCGCCGGTCAGGGACTACAGCCCCCTCAGCATCGATGGGGCACCGGTTGAGAGAGTGAACAGTTTTAAGTACCTCGGAGTCCACATATCCAAGGACTTGACATGGACCACACACATTGACAGTGTTATCAAGAAGGCACGGCAACGCCTCTACTTCCATAGGCGCCTAAGGAAGTTCCAAGTGAGTCCGAAGATCCTTAAGAACTTCTACTCATGCACAATAGAGAGCATCCTGACTGGCAATATCACCTCCTGGTTTGGGAATAGCACTGCACAAGACCGTAGCAGACTACAGAGAGTGCTGTTCAGCCGAACGCACAATTGGAGGGAGGCTTCCCACTCTCCAAGACATTTACAACAAGCGCTGCATGGGTAAGGCTAAGAGAATAATCAAAGACCCCAGCCACCCAAACAACTGCCTCTTTGAACTGCTGCGGTCAGGCAAGCGATACCGGAGTCTCATGGCAAGCACAGAGAGACTCAGAAGGAGCTTCTATCCCCAGGCCATCAGGATGCTCAATGAACAATAACACTATGTAACAAACCATCAAATACACCCACAGCACATACATCCACACGTACACACTCACTTTAAATAAACAACTCACTGTAGCACCCACTAAACACACTTTATATTTATTGGTAAGAGATTTGCACATCATCTCATACCTCATTGCACCTCACCACCACAAGGTGGCACCACAAGCTAAGCTATACCTCACCATTTCTACACTGTACTGTATATTGTTGTAACTCAGTTACCTTCTCTACTCTGCATTGTATATACTGTATATATGTATATTGAACATTTTTGTTTTGTTTACACTTGTTTACATACTTGACTTTCTATTTTATACTATCTTTTATTTTATCTAGCACACTCTCAGGAGCAAAACAGAAAGAAGCATTTCATACAAAAGTATTCTGTATTTCTGTATGACAACTAATAAAGAAACCATAGCGCCGACACTGTGGAGGCTACAGGTCAGCTATAGAGACAGACTGGAGCTAAGGACAGCTATAGAGACAGACTGGAGCTAAGGACAGCTATAGAGACAGACTGGAGCTAAGGACAGCTATAGAGACAGACTGGAGCTAAGGACAGCCATGGTCAGCTATAGAGACAGACTGGAGCTCAGGACAGCTAACGGCAGCTATAGAGACAGACTGGAGCTCAAGACAGCTATTAAGACAGAATGCAGGCTACAGGTCAGCTATAGAGACAGACTGGAGCTCAGGACAGCTAAGGACAGCTATAGGGATCAGACCATATTACTGTCATCAGACCATGAGTTACTGTCATCAGACCATGTGTTACTGTCATCAGACCATGAGTTACTGTCATCAGACCATGAGTTACTGTCATCAGACTAGGCTTGGGCGGTATGACGGTATTACGGTATACCAGGGTATTTAGAAATCCCGACGGTATTGAAAATCAATACCGTCAAAACAGAGTTTTGTTGTAGTGCACACACGCGCCAGCAGAGGGCGAGACCAGTCCTCACTAGTGGAGCGAGCCACGCAGAGCTGGTTGTCTACACACAGGAGGAGGGGAAACCCCGCTTCAGTGGTGGGAATTAAATGAGACACGCTTACCGTTGCTGGTGCTGCTGGCTAACTGGCTATTCTGAGAGCTAACTGTTGTGTATGATCACAACGGTGTTCACGCTTTACGGTAATGTTGTGACAGTGCTGTGAAAATACCGTAAAGCGTTGTGGTAACAAGAGTGTGTGTTGTTGTTGTGTGTAGGATGCTGCGGGCGACTGCTACCATTCTGAGAGCTAACGTTAGCACTAGGATGCTGCGGGTGAACTGCTACCATTCTGAGAGCTAACGTTAGCACTAGGATGCTGCGGGCGAACTGCTACCATTCTGAGAGCTAACGTTAGCACTGACCTACTGTCAATTTGCCACTGCACCACTGCATCAGACCATGTGTTACTGTCATCAGACCATGAGTTACTGTCATCAGATCATGAGTTACTGTCATCAGACCATGTGTTACTGTCATCAGACCATGAGTTACTGTCATCAGACCATGAGTTACTGTCATCAGACCATGAGTTACTGTCATCAGACCATGTGTTACTGTCATCAGACCATGTGTTACTGTCATCAGAACATGTGTTACTGTCATCAGTTAGACCATGAGTTACTGTCATCAGATCATGAGTTACTGTCATCAGATCATGAGTTACTGTCATTAGACCATGTGTTACTGTCATCAGACCATGCGTTACTGTCATCAGATCATAAGTTACTGTCATCAGACCATGCGTTACTGTCATCAGACCATGAGTTACTGTCATTAGACCACGTGTTACTGTCATCAGACCATGTGTTACTGTCATCAGACCATGAGTTACTGTCATCAGATCATGAGTTACTGTCATCAGATCATGAGTTACTGTCATCAGACCATGTGTTACTGTCATCAGACCATGTGTTACTCTCATCAGACCATGAGCCCATAAGAATATAAAGAGTCTATGAACAGTATTCTACAAATCAAGACCCAAACTCTAATCTACCATTATTAGTACAGCTGAATTAAAATCACTGTAATATTTTCAATCACATCATGATTTTGGATTGTTGCATTTAAATATTAGGAGCCTATTATCTAAGGTGGATTGTGTTCATGTATTGATTGATGAAGCCTCCTCTTCCCGGACAGACTCGTGGCTCATAGGAAAGGCTTCTAACTTGGATGAAACCCTGGATGGATACAAGCTATTTCTAATGGATAGCAAATAGAAAGGGGGATAGGTATTTGGGGGGGGGGGGGGTTGTACGTTTGCCATGTTGTTTCAGCAAGTTCACACATTTCACGTATCAGTGATTTTTCAGAATGAATGATTTGTTCCTGAAATACACTAGCTTCAGCCGCTAGTGTTAGCTGTTAGCAATGACAGCAGCCAGCCAGCTCGCTTATTGGATGGCCTCACGTTCGCTATTAAGAAAAAATAAAACCATATGTTAATGTGGAAGCTCAGCCATTTCAAGTATCAACAATGTAACTTTCAGAATGAATGCTTTTGATCCTGGAAATTACGTTAGCCTGCTGCGACTCCCAAATATCTAGCTGTTAACAATGACAGCAGCTAGCTAGCTCGCTTATTTCATTATGTCACGTTCACTATTAGCGTAGTTCCCAGTGACTATCGAATATAAATGTTGTGAGTTTTGCCCATCCCTGGACTTAACTACCGAAAACTCTTTAAACTCTTCATTCCATTATAAGAGTTTAATCTTTTAAGCTCTGATATTTTAGATGTTTGTTTTAATTGATATACTGTACATGTTTGTTGATGTTTGAGTTTCTGTCTGAACTCTACTTGTTTGTCCAAAGTGTTTTATATGACTATTGCAGGGCCCTGTTTCATGTACGTGGTTCAACTAAGTCGATCAACATGTCCATTATCCAGCTTCAGTTAACCCGATGTTCAAAGCCGGGATTTTCCTGTTTCACAAAGGAGGATTCAGT
This sequence comes from Notolepis coatsorum, assembly GCF_963971535.1. Lineage (NCBI taxonomy): Eukaryota > Metazoa > Chordata > Actinopteri > Aulopiformes > Paralepididae > Notolepis > Notolepis coatsorum. Next base: position 80,500,738 of record NC_140167.1, read on the forward strand.
CTCGTTAACTCAAGCCAGACTTGAGAGTCAGGCTCAAGTCAGGCTAGATGCGCGCTCCCGTTTTAGGTGGAAAGCCAGCACGTATCGATGGCAGAGACCCTGATTCTCAACGGCATTGATTGATTAATTGATTTAAGACTTTATTGACAGATTGCAATAGGCTCAATCGCCTCGCCGACAAGTTAAATGCGTTATCTATAGGCTAATTCTAAGTCCCTCATTACCTCAATCAATCAGATTATATTTCTTTAAACTTGCCTGCTGGATTGAATAATCAAATGAGATCTTGCTAGCGAAAATTATTAGTTAACTGTTATACAGAATTACGATACGGCTCTCTTACCCATTGATTGATGTATAGTCAATCTTTTACTTATCTTCTCTGTGGTGTAACGGGTTCTTCTTTTGACTTTCACACGGACGACCGGGGTTCAAGGCCCTAGTCTTTTCCTTCTTTTTGCAATATAGGAATAATTCAATTTGGTGCACGTTGAGAGCTATATAAAGAATGACATCCTCAATGCATGTAGATTTATAATATTTTAACTTAAAACCAGGCTACTTTGGCGTATAATCATTAATATTATATTCAAAAAAATCATATTGGAAACACGGGGATTTGAACCCCGGTCGCTGAATTAGCAGGCATGAGCACTACCGCTGGGCCACTGGGCCAGATGGGATAAATTCATTGTTTATACATTAATGAACGAGAGACCCGTGTTTAGAATATCCGTTGTTTTGAATGAAGTTTATCTCTTTATCCTCATTCATTAATGTGACGTCAACGGCTCATTCAATTTCTCAAATCCGTCAAACAGCGCATCTCATCAGACATCTTAATCCCAGTTACAATTAAAATAACCACATCATGTGTACATCGCACGAGCGAGCGCCACCGTCGCCACGGTATATATAACGTGCATTATTTAGGACAAAGTGAATTTAATATCAGCATTTTGGGTCTATTTTACATTTCAAAAGCCCCCTCTGGAAGAATGGAGCACAAAAACGTAATTCAGAATGGTATAATGCAGATCGTAGACTGTGGGAATAGTTTCAGGAAACGGGCTGTCACTTCTTTGCGGGGGCGTGGCGATAGTTCAGGCTAACTTGAACTTGAACTCTGCTTTCGAGCAGGCTCAAACTTTTGGATATGTTGTCATGGTGATTTGGGAAATCCACGTACATGAAATCGGAAAGTCAGGCTAACACAGTTATCCAGCTAAAGTTATCCGGCTAACTCGGTTATCCCGGTACATGGAACGGGGCCCAGGTCACACATGAAAAGGAGATCCGCGTCTCATGTGTTTTTACCAGAATAAATTAAGACAAATAGATACAATCACATAAACCTTTCCTGTAATAAAGTACAAGTCATTACTGTTCCAAGTTAAGTAATCACATTACAGTAATCACATTACAGTAGCTGACCTACCAAACAGGCTGTTTCCTGGAGCTGCTACTAATGACTGTTTACTAACAAAGTAATCAATTCATCCAAAGATTGACAATTGAACGTTTACATTTAAGTTTACTAGTGGTATATTATTTCATGAATGCACACTGAAATCAAGCTAATGCATTATTGTGTTGTTATGGATCCTGATTAATAATGTCATGATTACATTTAATAACAGTCTTGGTTATTGGTCTAGTCTCTAAATAAAAAAAATTATAATTAAAAAAGACACAAGGCATCAGTTGGTTCATTTAGGCAAATGCCTTGTTAAAAATAAATGTTTTTAGTCCCCTTTTAGAAGCCTCAACGGACTGTGGTGCTCTTAGATGGTCGGGGAGGGCATTCCACAGCCGAGGAGCAGCTGAGCAGAAGGCCCAGTTGTCCATGGTGCCGAGGTTTGTTTTGTGTATGGGTTGGAATGTGTTTGAGTGTCCAGAGTGGAGGGAGCGGGTAGGGAATGGAGTATGGGTGTGATGTGTTCATATTTACGCACTCTCATCAGGATCCTAGCAGCACAGTTCTGAATGTACTGGAGCTTCTGGATGCTCTTGCTAGGGATCCCGATGAGCAGTGCGTTGCAGTAGTAAAGCCTTGAGGAGACAAAGGCGTGAACGAGTTTTTCGGCATCTCGGAGTCTGGCTATATTTCTGAGGTGGAAGAATGAGGTCGTGCACAGGTGCTTAATGTGGGAGTCAAAGGTCAGGTGGGGGTCCATTTTTACACCCAGGTTAGTGATTACAGGTGAGAGGGGAAGGTTCTGGCTGGAAAAGGTGATGCTGGTTATTGGGAAAGATTTGATCTGGTGTCGGGTGCCGATTAGAGGCTTCTGTCTTGGAGCTGTTTAGCTGCAGGAAATTGTGAGTCATCCACGCCTTTATCTCCTCAAGGCAGGTGGCCAGTGTGGATGAAGGTGACGAAGGTGGTGACGGCAGGGGGGCAGAGGGGAGTGGGGCAGTCCTGAGGTAGAGTTGGGTATCATCAGCGTAGCAATGGAAGGATATCCCATGCCGGCTGACATGACCATGTATAGTGTGAAGAAGGTGGGGCCGAGGACGGAACCTTGGGGGACGCTCACGTTAAGAGGTTAAGGTTCATTTGAAGGTTCGATTCACAGTTATGTTTAGGGTTAAGGTTTGTTTTAAGGTTTGATTGCCGGTTATAAGTTAGTTTAATGTAACAGTGTGGTTATGGTCATGGCCGCCTAGTTATAGTTGAAAGTGGGGGTGCACGTTTTTTTTTTTATTCTTTTTTTTTTTTTTTTTTTTTGCAAGGGGTGGTTGGGAGGGGGTCCGGCACGACCTCCTCCACGGCAGATTTTTTTACATTTAATGAACACCTGTATGTGCAATTTCCTGCAATATAGAGCCTTCAATCTTGACCAAAATAAAGCTGCTCTTTTCACTATAAAACTCAGTTTATATTGCAGTATGATAGCTATAATAATAATAACTTCACTGCGAGGGCTCTTTTAGCTAACGCTAGCTAGACACGTATGATAGCCAATTACTATTATAATAATAATAATAATAACTTTCCCATCCTCCCAAAGCCCCTCCAGCCCACATCCGCAGCACCAACAACAACAACAACAACAACTAATTGACGCTATCAATAGCCCCAGTGAGCGCGGCGGCTGAATGAATGAAAACTTTATTTAACAGATTGCAGAATGGGTACAATACAGTACGGCTCAATACACACAATTGTTAAGGGGATGCAGACCAGAGAAAGACGTTTGTCTTGTTTACATCAGGGTCCCCTTTCGTGACTGTGCTGCACCGAGTGAATCCACAGTCACTTGCTCCTCAATGGGAAACCAACCTAGATTTACCATGAAGGACTGGTTCTGGCCGAACCGTTTGTTATACAAGTATCACAGAGACATTACAAAGGTGCTCACAGTTGCACGAGGGGTTCGCACAGAGATACGGGATGGTTTGAAAGCTCGGCGTTGCTAATAAATATTTTTAATATTTTTTTTATAAACTGCTCAAAGCGGCATTATTTCCGCCGTTGGGTGATCACAGCGCATGCGCACCATCCTGTATCTCTGGATTCACTCGGTGCACTGGGTGCAGCGCCGAGGCTCACCATACGAGAAATATTCAGTTTCAATCTGTTTGCGCATTTAGTATACAGTCACAGTGTTCGACTTACGTGATGATTTGCTCCATTTTGATGTAAACGCCGAAGAATAATCCTCACGAGTCACAATGTTATCCAATATCCAGCCTGAATTTTTCAATCAAGGGCTTTCGAAAAAGCCGCCTCCCCCAACATGTCGTATACGTCATGCCGACGAACCGTGGCCCGTGGGCACTGGATCAAACCATTAAAGTGGGGGGTCACACAATCTTTGGAAACTTAAAAACTTGCTATTAAGTGTCATTGCGTATTATTAATTTGATTGAAATTACGTAGTTTGGTTCGATAAGATTTATATATTGGGGGGGGGTATTTATATCATATGATATGATCAAAAAGTGAGGGAGCAAAGAGACAAGCTTGCTCCCCCAAGTTCAATAGTCCTGGAGTCCGTGCATCGTCTGCTCTGTTAAGTGGGCGCCTATGGTTATGGTTATGGTCCCGGATAGCGCAGAGGGCCAAACACAGTGCATGAAGAACACAAGGGTGTCTGAGTGTGAAGAACATAAGGGTGTCTGAGTGTGAAGAACATAAAGGTGTCTGAGTGTGAAGAACATAAAGGTGTCTGAGTGTGAAGAACATAAGGGTGTCTGAGTGTGAAGAACATAAGGGTGTCTGAGTGTGAAGAACATAAGGGTGTCTGAGTGTGAAGAACATAAGAAGAACATAAGAACATGTGAAGAACATAAGAACATAAGAACATGTGAAGAACATAAGGGTGTCTGAGTGTGAAGAACATAAAGGTGTCTGAGTGTGAAGAACATAAAGGTGTCTGAGTGTGAAGAACATAAGGGTGTCTGAGTGTGAAGAACATAAACTAATAAATGTTAGCCTAGATAGAATCTTGAAATATCTAGATTGGTTGTTTTCTCTGGACTGCATCTAATCTGCTGTATCTACCTATTTATCATATATCTATGTCACTATAGCCAATGGAAATGCTAGAAATGGTCACATGGACTTTATTAAATTAAGCAATTATTTTTTAGTTCCGGCCCACCATATAATTGCTTGAACGAAATGTGGCCCGAGGCCAAACTTAATTTGGCTAAGGTGTTCTGCTTTCAATATCTCTAAAACAAGAACAGTGGTGCCAGTGGTTTATACATTAACTGAAATAAAAGTTCATGACCAATCAGAATGGGTTCGTAAACATGTGGACTAAACCTTTAACACAGAACTGTCGAAGGAGTCCTTTGCCAGGAGAGTTTGTGAGACAAGGAAATTATTACTAAACAAAAGGAGCAAGAAGAATGATGATTATATGCATGTAGTGAGCATGGCCGTAGCCAGCTATGAGGTCACCGAGGTCCGGACCTCGGTAACTATTTGTAACTATTAAAAAAAAAAAAAAATTATATAATTCTTTTTTATAATTTTTTTTAAAAATTATTATTTTTTTTTTTTTTTGTCAACGACCGGCCCACTACTAGGCTGAGACATCGGCCCATTGGTACTGACTGACACTGGGCTGGCCCAATCACATCTCTTACTAAGCACCCCCCCCTGCCAGTCGTGCAGGTATCCTGAGAGGGGGCTGGCTGGTACATGACTGAGAGGGGGCTGGTACATGACTGAGAGAGGGCTGGTACATGACTGAGAGGGGGCTGGTATACATGACTGAGAGGGGGGCTGGTATACATGACTGAGAGGGGGCTGTGGTACATGACTGAGATGGGGCTATGGTACATGACTGAGATGGGGCTGTGGTACATGACTGAGAGGAGGCTGGTACATGACTGAGAGGGGGCTGGTACATGACTGAGAGGGGGCTGGTACATGACTGAGAGGGGGCTGGTACATGACTGAGAGGGGGCTGGTACATGACTCAGATGGGGCTGTGGTACATGACTGAGAGGGGGCTGGTACATGACTCAGATGGGGCTGTGGTACATGACTGAGAGGGGGCTGGTACATGACTCAGATGGGGCTGGTACATGACTGAGAGGGGGCTGGTACATGACTCAGATGGGGCTGTGGTACATGACTGAGAGGGGGCTGGTACATGACTGAGATGGGGCTGTGGTACATGACTGAGAGGAGGCTGGTACATGGCTGAGAGGGGGCTGGTACATGACTGAGAGGGGGCTGGTACATGACTGAGAGGGGGCTGGTACATGACTGAGAGGGGGCTGGTACATGACTGAGAGAGGGCTGGTACATGACTCAGATGGGGCTGTGGTACATGACTGAGAGGGGGCTGGTAGATGACAGAGGGGGCTGGTATACATGACTGAGAGAGGGCTGGTACATGACTGAGAGGGGCTGGCTGGTACATGACTGAGAGGGGCTGGTACATGACTGAGAGGGGGCTGGTACCATGTATTGGGCATCATTGTAGGTCAAACCATTAAAAAGTTAATTTCCACGGCAGCCATTTTGGATTTTGGTCTCTCACAAATTTCCCCCGCCTTTTTAAAAAATCCATTGAGAAACGAAGTGCCACAGATGACCCAACTACTAGGTCCATATCGTATCATCATAATATTATTTTTTAAATCATTAGGATAAGGGTTCCCTTGATAAAGATGCATGAAAAGGCTGTATAATATACAACACCAGTAGCTCAACTGCAAAAACTGCTTTTTTATTTGATTAGATTTATTTGGAAATTAAAAACACATCATAAAAACAAATGATCTTGACCAATTTGTATTCCTGATGATATCACCTAAAAGCATTCATTAACAAGCATTAACACTTATTTCCAAGGTGGTCCTCGATGGAAGACATAAAAACACAGCACATTATAGCCTACTCAACTGCAAATTTTTCCTCAACTGCAAAAATGTATGCCTACTGTACTTATGTATTAGCCTAAAACACATTCACAACAGGCAGCAAAGTTTGTTTTCAGCCAAGTATGGTAATAAGGTAACTATTAGGATATATATGGTATGGATTACTTACTCTTAATAACTTATTACTATCTGTGGTAGCTCTAGTCTCCACCTACACAAATTGTTTTTGTGCTGTCCATTGATCATGCACCTTCACGTGGTAGGCACATAGGTCAAACTCCCCAAACAAACACACCATTGATTTAATTGCCATATAAGATGAATATAAAACAAGAAGGTGATCTATTAACTGTGTAAACCTTATGCAATATTCATCATTGATATTTGAATACTTGAAATCTGTATGAACTGAGTAGTTAGTATCAAATGAAATAAGATGGAACTGCTCCATGCATTCATTGAATAAACAACTATTTTCTCATTACCAGTATGGTATTGTTTAAATTGTACAGCTTTTTGCACATCTTTGTCAGGGGATTCCAACAATTCTGGACCTGAATGTACCAGTTAATTGTAATCATCTCTCTCCTTATGTCTAGTCAAGCCAGGTTGTGGAGGAGAGAGACAGGGATGAACAGGCTATAGACTACGTTGCCCATCCTGAGCCTGCTATGATGCAGGTGTTTTTACATCACCACCCAAAACAAGATTCAGCCAAGAGCGAGTGAGTACACTGGTCCACTTGTCCATGGCACTTACTACCCAGCTTTGTAATGGGTTGGGGGGGGGGGATAGTACAGTAGGTACGCAGATTTAAGGGAACCTTAAGGATGGTGTACTGGTGGGTGGTGTCCGACCGATTATAGTGGGCCGGTCTGGGCCAAAAAAATAAATGGACCTCCCTAATTTCTAAACCCTGGCTACGGCCCTGGTAGTGAGGTGGTACATACCTGTATATGGACTTGTGGTTGGTTGACCAGTTGTAGTTGATGTAGTGATGGTTGTTATTGGTTGAGCAGTTGTTGTTGATCCAGTGACAGTTGTTGTTGGTTGACTAGTTGTTGTTGATTCAGTGACAGTTGTTGGTTGAGCAGTTGTTGTTGTTGATCCTGTGACAGTTGTTGTTGGTTGACTAGTTGTTGTTGATCCAATGACAGTTGATGTTGGTTGAGCAGTTGTTGTTGATCCAGTGACAGTTGTTGTTGGTTGACTAGTTGTTGTTGATCCTGTGACAGTTGTTGTTGGTAGACTAGTTGTTGTTGATTCAGTGACAGTTGTTGGTTGAGCAGTTGTTGTTGTTGATCCTGTGACAGTTGTTGTTGGTTGACTAGTTGTTGTTGATCCAATGACAGTTGATGTTGGTTGAGCAGTTGTTGTTGATCCAGTGACAGTTGTTGGTTGAGCAGTTGTTGTTGTTGATCCTGTGACAGTTGTTGTTGGTTGACTAGTTGTTGTTGATCCAATGACAGTTGATGTTGGTTGAGCAGTTGTTGTTGTTGATCCTGTGACAGTTGTTGTTGGTTGACTAGTTGTTGTTGATCCAATGACAGTTGATGTTGGTTGAGCAGTTGTTGTTGATCCAGTGACAGTTGTTGGTTGAGCAGTTGTTGTTGTTGATCCTGTGACAGTTGTTGTTGGTTGACTAGTTGTTGTTGATCCAATGACAGTTGATGTTGGTTGAGCAGTTGTTGTTGTTGATCCTGTGACAGTTGTTGTTGGTTGACTAGTTGTTGTTGATCCAATGACAGTTGATGTTGGTTGAGCAGTTGTTGTTGATCCTGTGACAGTTGTTGTTGGTTGACTAGTTGTTGTTGATCCAATGACAGTTGATGTTGGTTGAGCAGTTGTTGTTGTTGATCCTGTGACAGTTGTTGTTGGTTGACTAGTTGTTGTTGATCCAATGACAGTTGATGTTGGTTGAGCAGTTGTTGTTGATCCTGTGACAGTTGTTGTTGGTTGACTAGTTGTTGTTGATCCTGTGACAGTTGTTGTTGGTTGAGCAGTTGTTGTTGATCCAATGACAGTTGTTGTTGGTTGACTAGTTGTTGTTGATTCAGTGACAGTTGTTGTTGGTTGACTAGTTGTTGTTGATTCAGTGACAGTTGTTGGTTGAGCAGTTGTTGTTGTTGATCCTGTGATAGTTGTTGTTGGTTGACTAGTTGTTGTTGATCCTGTGGTGACTGTTGTTGTTGGTTGACTAGTTGTTGTTGATCCAATGACAGTTGATGTTGGTTGAGCAGTTGTTGTTGTTGATCCAATGACAGTTGATGTTGGTTGAGCAGTTGTTGTTGTTGATCCTGTGACAGTTGTTGTTGGTTGACTAGTTGTTGTTGATCCAATGACAGTTGATGTTGGTTGAGCAGTTGTTGTTGTTGATCCTGTGACTATTGTTGTTGGTTGACTAGTTGTTGTTGATCCAATGACAGTTGTTGTTGGTTGAGCAGTTGTTGTTGATCCTGTGATAGTTGTTGTTGGTTGACTAGTTGTTGTTGATCCTGTGACAGTTGTTGTTGGTTGACTAGTTGTTGATTCAGTGACAGTTGTTGGTTGAGCAGTTGTTGTTGTTGATCCTGTAACAGTTGTTGTTGGTTGACTAGTTGTTGTTGATCCAATGAGAGTTGATGTTGGTTGAGCAGTTGTTGTTGATCCTGTGACAGTTGTTGTTGGTTGACTAGTTGTTGTTGATTCAGTGACAGTTGTTGGTTGAGCAGTTGTTGTTGTTGATCCTGTGACAGTTGTTGTTGGTTGACTAGTTGTTGTTGATCCTGTGGCAGTTGTTGTTGGTTGACTAGTTGTTGTTGATCCAATGACAGTTGTTGTTGGTTGAGCAGTTGTTGTTGTTGATCCTGTAACAGTTGTTGTTGGTTGACTAGTTGTTGTTGATCCAATGACAGTTGATGTTGGTTGAGCAGTTGTTGTTGTTGATCCTGTGATAGTTGTTGTTGGTTGACTAGTTGTTGTTGATCCTGTGACAGTTGTTGTTGGTTGACTAGTTGTTGTTGATTCAGTGACAGTTGTTGGTTGAGCAGTTGTTGTTGTTGATCCTGTGACAGTTGTTGTTGGTTGACTAGTTGTTGTTGATCCAATGACAGTTGATGTTGGTTGAGCAGTTGTTGTTGTTGATCCTGTGACAGTTGTTGTTGATCCAATGACAGTTGTTGGTTGAGCAGTTGTTGTTGATCTTGTGACAGTTGTTGTTGGTTGACTAGTTGTTGTTGATCCAATGACAGTTGTTGTTGGTTGAGCAGTTGTTGTTGATCCTGTGACAGTTGTTGTTGGTTGACTAGTTGTTGTTGATCCAATGACAGTTGATGTTGGTTGAGCAGTTGTTGTTGATCCTGTGACAGTTGTTGTTGGTTGACTAGTTGTTGTTGATCCAATGACAGTTGATGTTGGTTGAGCAGTTGTTGTTGTTGATCCTGTGACAGTTGTTGTTGGTTGACTAGTTGTTGTTGATCCAATGACAGTTGTTGTTGGTTGAGCAGTTGTTGTTGATCCAGTGACAGTTGTTGTTTGTTGACCAGTTGTTGTTGATCCTGTGACAATTGTTGTGGGTTGACTAGTTGTTGTTGATCCAATGACAGTTGTTGTTTGTTGAGCAGTTGTTGTTGATCCAGTGACGGTTGTTGATGGTTGAGCAGTTGTTGTTGATTCAGTGACAGTTGTTGGTTGAGCAGTTGTTGTTGATCCAGTGACAGTTGTTGTTGATCCAGTGACAGTTGTTGTTGATCCTGTGACAGTTGTTGTTGGTTGACTAGTTGTTGTTGATCCAATGACAGTCAATGTTGGTTGAGCAGTTGTTATTGTTGATCCTGTGACAGTTGTTGTTGGTTGACTAGTTGTTGTTGATCCAATGACAGTCGATGTTGGTTGAGCAGTTGTTGTTGTTGATCCTGTGATAGTTGTTGTTGGTTGACTAGTTGTTGTTGATTCAGTGACAGTTGTTGTTGGTTGACTAGTTGTTGTTGATTCAGTGACAGTTGTTGGTTGACTAGTTGTTGTTGTTGTTGTTGTTGATCCTGTGACAGTTGTTGTTGGTTGACTAGTTGTTGTTGATTCAGTGACAGTTGTTGGTTGAGCAGTTGTTGTTGTTGATCCTGTGACAGTTGTTGTTGGTTGACTAGTTGTTGTTGATCCAATGACAGTTGATGTTGGTTGAGCAGTTGTTGTTGTTGATCCTGTGACAGTTGTTGTTGATCCAATGACAGTTGTTGTTGGTTGAGCAGTTGTTGTTGTTGATCCTGTGACAGTTGTTGTTGGTTGACTAGTTGTTGTTGATCCAATGACAGTTGTTGTTGGTTGAGCAGTTGTTGTTGATCCTGTGACAGTTGTTGTTGGTTGACTAGTTGTTGTTGATCCAATGACAGTTGATGTTGGTTGAGCAGTTGTTGTTGATCCTGTGACAGTTGTTGTTGGTTGACTAGTTGTTGTTGATCCAATGACAGTTGATGTTGGTTGAGCAGTTGTTGTTGTTGATCCTGTGACAGTTGTTGTTGGTTGACTAGTTGTTGTTGATCCAATGACAGTTGTTGTTGGTTGAGCAGTTGTTGTTGATCCAGTGACAGTTGTTGTTTGTTGACCAGTTGTTGTTGATCCTGTGACAGTTGTTGTTGGTTGACTAGTTGTTGTTGATCCAATGACAGTTGTTGTTTGTTGAGCAGTTGTTGTTGATCCAGTGACGGTTGTTGATGGTTGAGCAGTTGTTGTTGATTCAGTGACAGTTGTTGGTTGAGCAGTTGTTGTTGATCCAGTGACAGTTGTTGTTGATCCAGTGACAGTTGTTGTTGATCCTGTGACAGTTGTTGTTGGTTGACTAGTTGTTGTTGATCCAATGACAGTCAATGTTGGTTGAGCAGTTGTTATTGTTGATCCTGTGACAGTTGTTGTTGGTTGACTAGTTGTTGTTGATCCAATGACAGTCGATGTTGGTTGAGCAGTTGTTGTTGTTGATCCTGTGATAGTTGTTGTTGGTTGACTAGTTGTTGTTGATTCAGTGACAGTTGTTGTTGGTTGACTAGTTGTTGTTGATTCAGTGACAGTTGTTGGTTGACTAGTTGTTGTTGTTGATCCTGTGACAGTTGTTGTTGGTTGACTAGTTGTTGTTGATTCAGTGACAGTTGTTGGTTGAGCAGTTGTTGTTGTTGATCCTGTGACAGTTGTTGTTGGTTGACTAGTTGTTGTTGATCCAATGACAGTTGATGTTGGTTGAGCAGTTGTTGTTGTTGATCCTGTGACAGTTGTTGTTGATCCAATGACAGTTGTTGTTGGTTGAGCAGTTGTTGTTGTTGATCCTGTGACAGTTGTTGTTGATCCAATGACAGTTGTTGTTGGTTGAGCAGTTGTTGTTGATCCTGTGACAGTTGTTGTTGGTTGACTAGTTGTTGTTGATCCAATGACAGTTGTTGTTGGTTGAGCAGTTGTTGTTGATCCTGTGACAGTTGTTGTTGGTTGACTAGTTGTTGTTGATCCAATGACAGTTGATGTTGGTTGAGCAGTTGTTGTTGATCCTGTGACAGTTGTTGTTGGTTGACTAGTTGTTGTTGATCCAGTGATAGTTGTTGGTTGAGCAGTTGTTGTTGTTGATCCTGTGACAGTTGTTGTTGGTTGACTAGTTGTTGTTGATCCAAAGACAGTTGATGTTGGTTGAGCAGTTGTTGTTGATCCTGTGACAGTTGTTGTTGGTTGACTAGTTGTTGTTGATCCAATGACAGTTGATGTTGGTTGAGCAGTTGTTGATCCTGTGACAGTTGTTGTTGGTTGACTAGTTGTTGTTGATCCAATGACAGTTGATGTTGGTTGAGCAGTTGTTGTTGTTGATCCTGTGACAGTTGTTGTTGGTTGACTAGTTGTTGTTGATCCAATGACAGTTGTTGTTGGTTGAGCAGTTGTTGCTGTTCCTGTGACAGTTGTTGTTGGTTGAGCAGTTGTTGTTGATCCAGTGACAGTTGTTGTTTGTTGACTAGTTGTTGTTGATTAAGTGACAGTTGTTGGTTGAGCAGTTGTTGTTGTTGATCCTGTGACAGTTGTTGTTGGTTGACTAGTTGTTGTTGATCCAATGACAGTTGATGTTGGTTGAGCAGTTGTTGTTGTTGATCCTGTGACAGTTGTTGTTGATCCAATGACAGTTGTTGTTGGTTGAGCAGTTGTTGTTGTTGATCCTGTGACAGTTGTTGTTGATCCAATGACAGTTGTTGTTGGTTGAGCAGTTGTTGTTGATCCTGTGACAGTTGTTGTTGGTTGACTAGTTGTTGTTGATCCAATGACAGTTGTTGTTGGTTGAGCAGTTGTTGTTGATCCTGTGACAGTTGTTGTTGGTTGACTAGTTGTTGTTGATCCAATGACAGTTGATGTTGGTTGAGCAGTTGTTGTTGATCCTGTGACAGTTGTTGTTGGTTGACTAGTTGTTGTTGATCCAGTGACAGTTGTTGTTGGTTGACTAGTTGTTGTTGATTCAGTGACAGTTGTTGGTTGAGCAGTTGTTGTTGTTGATCCTGTGACAGTTGTTGTTGGTTGACTAGTTGTTGTTGATCCAATGACAGTTGATGTTGGTTGAGCAGTTGTTGTTGTTGATCCTGTGACAGTTGTTGTTGATCCAATGACAGTTGTTGTTGGTTGAGCAGTTGTTGTTGTTGATCCTGTGACAGTTGTTGTTGATCCAATGACAGTTGTTGTTGGTTGAGCAGTTGTTGTTGATCCTGTGACAGTTGTTGTTGGTTGACTAGTTGTTGTTGATCCAATGACAGTTGTTGTTGGTTGAGCAGTTGTTGTTGATCCTGTGACAGTTGTTGTTGGTTGACTAGTTGTTGTTGATCCAATGACAGTTGATGTTGGTTGAGCAGTTGTTGTTGATCCTGTGACAGTTGTTGTTGGTTGACTAGTTGTTGTTGATCCAGTGATAGTTGTTGGTTGAGCAGTTGTTGTTGTTGTTGATCCTGTGACAGTTGTTGTTGGTTGACTAGTTGTTGTTGATCCAAAGACAGTTGATGTTGGTTGAGCAGTTGTTGTTGATCCTGTGACAGTTGTTGTTGGTTGACTAGTTGTTGTTGATCCAATGACAGTTGATGTTGGTTGAGCAGTTGTTGATCCTGTGACAGTTGTTGTTGGTTGACTAGTTGTTGTTGATCCAATGACAGTTGATGTTGGTTGAGCAGTTGTTGTTGTTGATCCTGTGACAGTTGTTGTTGGTTGACTAGTTGTTGTTGATCCAATGACAGTTGTTGTTGGTTGAGCAGTTGTTGCTGTTCCTGTGACAGTTGTTGTTGGTTGAGCAGTTGTTGTTGATCCAGTGACAGTTGTTGTTTGTTGACTAGTTGTTGTTGATTCAGTGACAGTTGTTGGTTGAGCAGTTGTTGTTGTTGATCCTGTGACAGTTGTTGTTGGTTGACTAGTTGTTGTTGATCCAATGACAGTTGATGTTGGTTGAGCAGTTGTTGTTGTTGATCCTGTGACAGTTGTTGTTGATCCAATGACAGTTGTTGTTGGTTGAGCAGTTGTTGTTGTTGATCCTGTGACAGTTGTTGTTGATCCAATGACAGTTGTTGTTGGTTGAGCAGTTGTTGTTGATCCTGTGACAGTTGTTGTTGGTTGACTAGTTGTTGTTGATCCAATGACAGTTGTTGTTGGTTGAGCAGTTGTTGTTGATCCTGTGACAGTTGTTGTTGGTTGACTAGTTGTTGTTGATCCAATGACAGTTGATGTTGGTTGAGCAGTTGTTGTTGATCCTGTGACAGTTGTTGTTGGTTGACTAGTTGTTGTTGATCCAGTGATAGTTGTTGGTTGAGCAGTTGTTGTTGTTGATCCTGTGACAGTTGTTGTTGGTTGACTAGTTGTTGTTGATCCAATGACAGTTGATGTTGGTTGAGCAGTTGTTGTTGATCCTGTGACAGTTGTTGTTGGTTGACTAGTTGTTGTTGATCCAATGACAGTTGATGTTGGTTGAGCAGTTGTTGATCCTGTGACAGTTGTTGTTGGTTGACTAGTTGTTGTTGATCCAATGACAGTTGATGTTGGTTGAGCAGTTGTTGTTGTTGATCCTGTGACAGTTGTTGTTGGTTGACTAGTTGTTGTTGATCCAATGACAGTTGTTGTTGGTTGAGCAGTTGTTGCTGTTCCTGTGACAGTTGTTGTTGGTTGAGCAGTTGTTGTTGATCCAGTGACAGTTGTTGTTTGTTGACCAGTTGTTGTTGATCCAGTGACAGTTGTTGTTGGTTGAGCAGTTGTTGTTGATCCAGTGACAGTTGTTGTTGGTTGAGTAGTAGTTGTTGATTCAGTGACAGTTGTTGTTGGTTGAGCAGTAGTTGTTGATTCAGTGACAGTTGTTGTTGGTTGAGCAGTTGTTGTTGATTCAGTGACAGTTGTTGGTTGAGCAGTTGTTGTTGATCCAGTGACAGTTGTTGTTGATCCAGTGACAGTTGTTGTTGATCCTGTAACAGTTGTTGTTGGTTGAGCAGTTGTTGTTGATCCAGTTACAGTTGTTGTTGGTTGATCAGTTGTTGTTGATCCAGTTACAGTTGTTGTTGGTTGAGCAGTTGTTGTTGATCCAGTTACAGTTGTTGTTGGTTGAGCAGTTGTTGTTGACCCTGTGACTGTTGTTATTGATCCAGTGACAGTTGTTGTTGGTAGACCAGTTGTTGTTTCTGTGACAGTTGTTGTTGGTTGAGCAGTTGTTGTTGACCCTGTGACAGTTGTTGTTGACCCTGTGACAGTTGTTGTTGGTTGACCAGTTGTTGTTGATCCAGTGACAGTTGTTGGTTGAGCAGTTGTTGTTGATCCAGTTACAGTTGTTGTTGGTTGACCAGTTGTTGTTGATCCTGTGACAGTTGTTGGTTGATCAGTTGTTGTCGATCCAATGACAGTTGTTGCTGGTTGACCAGTTGAAGTTAACCCTGTGACAGTTGTTGTTGATCCAGTGACAGTTGTTGTTGGTTGAGCAGTTGTTGTTGATCCAGTGACAGTTGTTGTTGGTTGACCAGTTGTTGTTGACTGAGCTCCAGCTGTTGATTAAGTAGTAGTCCAGATTAATAAAATCAGTATCTTCATATAGTATGTGTACTATATTAATAATAATAATAACAACATGTTAAAACATTGTGCAGGAGAGGTTAGAAGCCAAAACATTTCTTATGTAAATACCTCCCCTTAACACATTCGGCGCCAGACCCGAGATATCTCGGGTTAACTCGCCATGCGTTGGGCGCCAAGACCTGAGATTTCTCGGGTTTTGGTTGTTTATTCCTTTATTCGATATTTGTATTCATTATTCATCCATGGACCTCTGTGTTGCGAATGAGTCTGAGGTCGCCAAACTGCAATACCGGCCGCATCCCGCTATATGGCGGTATCAAGCACCCTTTGTAACCTTGTATCTTGGCCTGTGTAATGGCCAAACGTCTCCGGTTTCATGTTTCCTTGTCGGGCGAGGGCAGCCATTCTGACGGTTCCATTGAAGCGCATCAAATATACCCAATCCATATGTTGTGTTGGATTATGCCATGGGCCAAATGGACATTGGATGTACCAGATGGCGATCAAACAATTGGAATATTATTTTTAGAATACTCCCGATCACAGGTAAGAACAATCTGACGTCAATTTTAGCTTGATCCTGCAATGCTTTTATACCGATCTGACTGATAAGCGTTTTTAGTGTTCAGTACGAATGCCGTTACTGACAATCAAATAATCAGAAACGCCCCCCCCCCCCCCCTCCTTTCATGCATTCATGATGGAACATAATACCTATGATATAGATTTGATTTCGGGATAACAGCGTATACAGGCAATAAATGGCAACGTCTATAGTGGAATTTACGTATAGGGCTATAACTCAGCATTTCATGAATTACCCTAGACCGCTCTAAAACCATATCCATAACACGGGAAAGTATGGATGGAAACATTTATTCTTTTTCACATATTGAACGATAGATAGGTGATGTCAAATGGGCCATAGTATTGTATCCATAGCTATAATATAGAATATAGTTATAGCTCTACAAACAAGGTGACTCAGTCCTATTGTTTAAAGCGCGGCCTAGCTACAGCAAGCCCTAACTAATAGCTGGCACCAAATGAGTTAATGTCAATGTTCATACAGGAACCATAAGAACAATGATTATGACATTGTCAAGGATTCAAATCTAAACAAAGGAAAATACACACTACAATGTGCATGGACATTGGTTGCAATATCACATGCATTACAATTAATGCATTACAACATATTTACTAATTAAGGTAAGATGTTTTTAAATAATGATAATGTAGAAGGTGACTGTATGTTTGAGTGATGGAAGTAGATTGTAGCCAGTATGTTTATGTATTCATATTAAATAATTACGTTTACTATATTAAATCAGTATTGTCTATAGGCTACAGTATGTTTACTATATTAAATCAGTATCTCTATACAGTATGTTTACGATATTAAATCGGTATGTTTACTATATTAAATCAGTATCTCTATACAGTATGTTTACTATATTAAATTGGTATGTTTACTATATTAAATCAGTATCTCTATACAGTATGTTTACTATATTAAATCGGTATGTTTACTATATTAAATCAGTATCTCTATACAGTATGTTTACTATATTAAATCGGTATGTTTACTATATTAAATCAGTATCTCTATACAGTATGTTTACTATATTAAATCAGTATGTTCATTATATTAAATCAGTATCTCTATACAGTATGTTTACTATATTAAATCAGCATATTTAATATATTAAATATATATATATATATATATATATATATATATACACACTATGTTTACTATATTACATAACTATGTTTACTCTATTAAATCAGTATCTATATACAGTATGTTTACTATATTAAATCAGTATCTCTATACAGTATGTTTACTATATTGAATCAGTATATTTACTAGGGGTGTGCTGAGATGTCTGTTCAACCATCAAAATGATTTGTGTCTGTATCTGTATTCGGATAGAAAACCGGAAGTGAGCATGATTTGTATCGGAAGTTGTAATAATAAAAAATATATATACACTTGATGGGAACTGGTGTAATTATTAAAGGAAGTCACATTAAATCCGATACATTTATTTTCTAACCTAATATTCATTGGAAATGCAATTTGTGTGCCTTCAAAGCATGACATTGATTCATTATTTGTCATATCATTATTTCATACTGTACTTTTTAAATTACATTTTAATTACTTTGTCATCTCCTGTAGCCTGTCAACCAATAGATGATTACGAGCCAAATAACCACGTTTAGTGCTATTTAGCAAATTTTTGTTAAGAGTGCAGAACAGCAGGCCTTGTCCACATGACCCCACCTTCCATCCCCTGCTAAACCAGGTGTGTTCTATTGAAGCAGCTTGTAGACTGATATGTAGGCTGCCCATAAGGTTTTGTTGTTCTCCGACAATAATTTATCCTCCTATAGGACCCGTTTTGCACGTCACACCATTTTGCGAGCGGCTGACAGCTCGGGTCTGCATTTTTTATAAAACATATCATATAATTAAAGCCCTATTCGTTGC
Source organism: Notolepis coatsorum (assembly GCF_963971535.1). Lineage (NCBI taxonomy): Eukaryota > Metazoa > Chordata > Actinopteri > Aulopiformes > Paralepididae > Notolepis > Notolepis coatsorum. Next base: position 80,518,610 of record NC_140167.1, read on the forward strand.
CGTTCGAATGCCATCTCACTCAACAGAATTCAGCGGTTCACGCAGTGGCGGTTTCTCATATTAAATCATTACGTTTACTATATTAAATCAGTATTGTCTATAGGCTACAGTACGTTTACTATATTATATCCGAATCACTATACACATCAAATAAACATGTTTAAAATTAATAATATTTACTCATTTTAAGTATGTTTGTGTTTCCAATGCACAATATAACGTTAATATATCAAATATAAATAATTGTTTTCAGACAGGAAGTGAATGTCTGCTAGAGAATAATACCGCCTCTATACTTTCCATAGCCGCATTTCTCCTGGGCTAGACGCATAGCGCTCACAGTGGGCGTGCACTGGTTTCATTGCTGTACTGTCGCAGCCAATCAGTGTGTAATTCGCTGTGCGTTGAAATATGATGTATTATGATGGAAACCGGGCGCGTTTTGAAGCGGTCTATATCATTCTAAGCAAGCAGCGTCAATAATTTCCATAGCCGCATTTCTCGGAGACGCTCTCTGATTGGCCGACGTCAGTTTCTACACTGGGAAAGCCTAGCCACTCTTCGTTCGAAGTAGGTTGGTAACGTTAGAGTTTGTCTTAGAGCGTGACGGCAAGTTCTTTCGACGGTTAAGCTTAGGCACTCTTTCAAAGTTGGTTAATGTTAGAGTTTGTCTTAGAGCAGGGCGATAGAACGCCAGGTAGTTTGCAGGCTGTTTGACGCGGAAATGGGCAAAGACAGACTAATTCATTCATTCATCACAGTACTGTTGTGTTGTGCTAACAAGCTAATAGCTGGATGCAGTCTGGACAGAGTGGATATACATCAACAGTCTGGGACTGTCTGTGGGACAACAGTGGACATAATTATACACTTTATCAAGCCCTCCTCAACCACGTAAACAGTGAGTTAATTTGGTCTCTCTCTCTCTCTCGCTCTCTCTCTGTTGTTGTTAATTTGACGCATAATGGATGAATGAATGAATGGTAACTTGTTTAAAATGACAAGATATATATATATGTGTTCATTATTGCATTGATCATACGTGTACTAGTGTAGTAACTCGACTTAACGTTGGTAACGTTATGTCGTCAGCTGTCCACTTGGTCAGCTGTGAGCTGTCCGCTTGCCCCCCTTCACCCCCCCCACCCGCGACCACCCAAATGTAATTCACACCGGCCGCTACTGGGTTCACGAGTTACATGCCGATATGTCAGGTGTGCAACTTTGTACAGTCAGATTACCACCCCCGACTCCCGAGGCTCTGGAACTGTCAATCATTTGCCGTTTGCGAAAACTAATCTAATCTAATCTAATATTTGTGTGATATTCTTAAAACAAAATGAGCGTTATAGAGCAGAAAAAGTTAAAGCATAATACTACATAATACTATGAAACTAATCTTGTAAAAAAAAGTCTCCTCTACCCCTCTGTACTTTTATCAAACAAAAAGGGACTGTACTGTGCCGTTTAGGTCCAGCTCCTTCAGTCAGTCCTGTTTTGTAGTCAGAGCCACTCAGTTCTGGAACACCCTACCAACTGAAATAAGACACTGTGCGCTATCTCGGCGCTATTTCTGCGTCGGGGAAAACCGTGCTCGTCACGGATCTGGGGGACACGAGTTTGATTCCCGGACCCGCCGTCATTTCTCAGAATGCCTTCCCCTGCTCTACATCCCGTTTCAACCTGTTTCTGTCGGTCATGCTTGACCAGAAAAAGCGATAAACGCTAAAAAAAATAAAGTTTAAAAAAAAAAGAACTTGTAAGTGGCTTTGGATAAAAGCATCAGCTAAATGACTAAATGTAAAATGTAAATGTGATGTAATCTGATATAATGTAATGTAATCTGATCTAATGTGATCTAATGGCTGCCAGGTTATATTGATAATTATGTGTATGTAGACGCATATCTTTAAAATAAATTATAATAAATAGATCCACAGAGCTTTTAGAAAGGTGTGGATCTCTTTCCCCCCAAAAAACATTATGATTGTGAATCAATCTTTTAAGGCCCTAGCCATATTTTCAGAACATTTGCATAAAAGTACAATTAAATGGAAGATTGCTCCACTTCTACCAGTCACATTTGCATGTTCCTGGTATCTAGGGACATCTATGGACCTGAGGGAATGTATTCTCAGTGTCATAAATATTGTGTCTGTTACCATGCATGAGTAAATTGAATGTAAATAAGTAAAGAACCAAAGGATAATATAAATTATTATTATATATATATATTTTTTTATCTTTGATGGTGAATAACACCATGCCAACATTAACCAGACGTGAACAATTGCCACTGAGCTCATTCAGCACCTTCTTGAGATCAAGTGTACAATAAATCTAAGCAAATGAATAAACGGCAGATGATTTACAGGGGTGTTTGTAGATACAGTACTGAATTTTGCCATCCGGGCACATGCAATTTGAAATATCTTCGCTACATAAAAAAAAATTAAATAACTAAAAACGCTACATTAATTAAATAATACTAATATTATTTAGTATTCATCTATTTATGACATACATTTCTCAACACGCAGACCAGCCCCGTTAGTTATGTCCACCCTTGACGGACATAACTAACAAACAATCCAACATTATTATCTGTCAGACATTAACAACTAACTAACTGACTAACATTCTGATTCGCGGGTCAGGGACTACAGCCCCCTCAGCATCGATGGGGCACCGGTTGAGAGAGTGAACAGTTTTAAGTACCTCGGAGTCCACATATCCAAGGACTTGACATGGACCACACACATTGACAGTGTTATCAAGAAGGCACGGCAACGCCTCTACTTCCTTAGGCGCCTAAGGAAGTTCCAAGTGAGTCCGAAGATCCTTAAGAACTTCTACTCATGCACAATAGAGAGCATCCTGACTGGCAATATCACCTCCTGGTTTAGGAATAGCACCGCACAAGACCGTAGCAGACTACAGAGAGTGGCCTGTTCAGCCGAACGCACAATTGGAGGGAGGCTTCCCACTCTCCAAGACATTTACAACAAGCGCTGCATGGGTAAGGCTAAGAGAATAATCAAAGACCCCAGCCACCCAAACAACTGCCTCTTTGAACTGCTGCGGTCAGGCAAGCGATACCGGAGTCCAGGGCCGCCTCAGGGGGTGTGCGAGCAGTGCGGTCGCACAGGGCCTCGCGGGAAGGGGGCCTCTCAAAATAAAATAAAAATAAAAATAAAAATATTTTTTATTTATTATTTTTTTTATTTTTTTTTTATTTTTTTTTATTTTTTTGCGAGGCCCCCCTTCCCGCGAGGCCCTTTTTCATCACAGACCTAAAATCTAGTTTTGCTTATATGCTTATATATTTCACATTAGACACATTTGTAGAATGTGTCTGACTTGTTCCTGGGTCTGCAGAGCTCTGGGGCTCTGCAGCAGACATACTATTGGTTTCAACGAAGGGAGTGGTTACTTACATCATGTGTAGTACGCCGGCGCGCGTCAGCTGCGTTTGACTATTTCGCGCGTGCAGCTTTTGACTATTATGCTTAGTTATGCCAGCCAAGACGAAGAGGTCGGTCATTATCAGTCGGTCGGTCATTATCAGTTGGTCGGTCACCAAGGAACGTTGACGAAAGGCCTCTCGCTGGCGGGACAAATGGCCGGAGCCTTGTCAGTCGGGATATAGCCATGATGATGTCGGCTAGTAGCTAGCTTAGCTAAAGGCTAACTAGCGTTAGCTAACCTAGAGACAGCGCATGCAGCCAAGATGAAGAGGATGGTCGTTTGGCAGATGAACATCGTCAACTCCACGCGGTTGTCTCCATCCTCTTGGACGTTTGGTGAGTTTTTAACCTATTCTATTAACTCTATTCTATTAACGCCGTGGACATCTCTCTCTCTCTCTCTCTCTCTCTCTCTGGAGCTAAACTGGCCGACTAGCTGTTGTAGTACTACTAGTAGCTAACGGTGTGTGGCCTGGTGTCAGCACCTGTATGTAGCCGCATAGCTTGCTTCTGCGTTAGCTAATGGTTAGCGATAGCCTGGTTGAGCTAACTGTTAGCCAGTTAGCTGTTTAGCTACGACGTTAGCTGCCGGCTGCGCTCGGCTGGGAACGTTCGTTTGATGCTATCAGTTAGCCTAGAGACTAGTTAGCTGTTAGCTTGTGCTACGACCATTGACATTAGCCGTGAGAATAGCAGGGGGTTCTGGCACTCTGACTACGACATCATCTTTGACAGAAGATGTAGTCGGGCCTGCACCATGACAAGGCTCTGGCCATAGCTTGTTTTTGTCCCGCCAGCGAGAGGCCTTTCGTCAACGTGGAGACCTGTGTTGCGGCCTTTCGCCCTGCGTTCCTTGGTGCAGGTAAGATTAATGAAAATGTCATGACATTACCCCACTCTTCCTTCCTTCCCCTCCCGAATGTTTTGTTAATAACGATGTTTTTTTCCAGGCAAAACATATGTTACTTCACAACATTTGGAGATACGACATGTAGACCCTCTTCTCTTTGGATTTAAGTGTTGATCTTTGTCCTTTTGGATCTATGTATATTCATGTTGCCTTTGTGAAGTTATCTTTTCCTTCTGTTTTGTTCTTTCATTAAAAGTTGAATATCCTTTAGGGGGTCATCTTTGCTTATCTCTCTCATACATGCTCTCTCTCTAACACACACGACAAACACACATGCTCTCTCTCTCTCTCTCTCTCTTTCTAATCCAATCCAATCCAATCCAACTTTATTTATAAAGCGCTTTAACAGCCACAGGGGCACAAAGTGCTGTACAGGGGGAGCATATTAAAAACTATTAGCAGCACTAAAAATAGAAAAAAAACAAGAGTACCAAAACAGAGATAAAAAAACATTAGGTAAATATAGGCAGCAATACAAGTTTAAATAGATCAGAGTACTTAAAAAAGAAAAAAAATTTAAAGCAAGGGAAACAGTAACAAAACGATACAACAACAACACAGTAAGACAATAAGATCATAAAATCAACAAGCTACATGGTGTCGAAAGCCAGAGAGAAGAGGTGGGTCTTAAGGAGGCCTTTAAAACGGGGCAGTGATGAGGCCTGCCTAATCTGCAGTGGCAGCTCATTCCACATTTTGGGGGCGGCAACGGAGAAAGCACGGTCCCCCCTGAGCTTACGCCTAGTTGTAGGCACTACTAGGAGCAGCTGGTCAGCTGACCTGAGAGAGCGAGAAGGTGTATAGACCTGCAACAGCTCAGAGAGGTAGGGTGGACACACACAGTCTGCCTATGGCGGCCTTTCTCGATGGCTAGGCTGTGCTCGCTGAGTCTGTACCTAGTCAAGGATCTTCAGTCACAGTGCTCAGGTATTCTGCCACTGTGTACTCTCTGTTTAGGGCCAAATAGCATTTCAATTTCTGTCCAATGTGTCTCTCTCTCTGTACACTGTATATTGACTGTAGAACGGGAGCTCTCTCTCGCTCTCTCTCTTGCTATATGTTGACTGTATCATGCCCAGCCTCGGGCAGCGCTATTATTTAAGAATATGTTGACTGTATGAAAAAAAAATATATATATACATATATATATTTTTTTTTACCTTTTGGGGGGGGGGGGGGGGGGGGGGGGGGCCCTGCCAGAGTCTCATGACAAGCACAGAGAGACTCAGAAGGAGCTTCTATCCCCAGGCCATCAGGATGCTCAATGAACAATAACACTATGTAACAAACCATCAAATACACCCACAGCACACACATCCACACGTACACACTCACTTTAAATAAACAACTCACTGTAGCACCCACTTTACCCACTTTAGACACACTTTATATTTATTGGTAAGAGATTTGCACATCATCTCATACCTCATTGCACCTCACCACCACAAGGTGGCACCACAAGCTAAGCTATACCCCACCATTTCTACACTGTACTGTATATTGTTGTAACTCAGTTACCTTCTCTACTCTGCATTGTATATACTGTATATATGTATATTGAAAATTTTTGTTTTGTTTACACTTGTTTACATACTTGACTTTCTATTTTATACTATCTTTTATTTTATCTAGCACACTCTCAGGAGCAAAACAGAAAGAAGCATTTCATACAAAAGTATTCTGTATTTCTGTATGACAACTAATAAAGAAACCATAGCGCCGACACTGTGGAGGCTACAGGTCAGCTATAGAGACAGACTGGAGCTAAGGACAGCTATAGAGACAGACTGGAGCTAAGGACAGCTATAGAGACAGACTGGAGCTAAGGACAGCTATAGAGACAGACTGGAGCTAAGGACAGCTATAGAGACAGACTGGAGCTAAGGACAGCCATGGTCAGCTATAGAGACAGACTGGAGCTCAGGACAGCTAACGGCAGCTATAGAGACAGACTGGAGCTCAGGACAGCTAACGGCAGCTATAGAGACAGACTGGAGCTCAAGACAGCTATTAACTTGACTATGGTGACATAATATATATGCATGCTGCCTCTTCAATGCTAAAAAAGCTAGACAGTGTGTATCATGCTTCTCTGCGCTTCATCACTAGTGCCAAAGGGCTTACTCACCATTGTGTGCTTTACCAAATGGTAGGATGGACCTCTCTGTACATCATCATTAGGTGGCTTCTTCGTTCCGAAGGTTGCCTATCACTCTCCAACCCATTCTGTCCCCACTTCTTCTCTCCAACTCCGTGACTCCGCCTCTCACTCCACTCCAATCACAGACATCGTCTACCCAGCCTCTTCTTGGTCTTCCACTTCCTCTCTTTCCATCCACCTTCCCCATCACCACCTTCTTGAACATCTCCCCGCTGGATCCTCTCAGAACATGCCCGCACAACTCCATCTTTCTCTTTTTCAACCTCTCCAGCAGCTGTCCCCCTTGCATATCCGCTCTTCTCAGTACCTCCTCATTCTTGATCTTATCCTTCCATGTTATCTTCAGCATCTTCCTCAGTGTCCACATTTCAAAAGAGTCTATCATCCTCTTTGCCTCTTCATTCAGCGTCCATGCTTCTGCTCCGTATGAAAAGACTGATATAACATACGTTTGCAAAATCCTGGTCTTCGTTTTTCAACTTATGTTTCTTCTCAATAATTCTTTATGGTTCCAGAATGCGCCCTTTGCAATTCCGGTTCTTCTCTTAATGTCCATGTTAGCTCTTCCACCTTCACTGATCCAGCTTCCAAGGTACATGTACTCCTTCACTTGTTCAAGTTTTTCTCCATCCACCTGTATTTTACAAACAGTTCCTGGTGTTTTTTCAATGATCATTACTTTAGTTTGACCTCCTCATCCATCACCCTCAACATAGGGGCCCCCCAGGGCTGTGTTCTGAGTCCCCTCCTCTACTCCCTGTACACACACGACTGTGTGGCTCAGCGGAGTAGCAATACAATCGTCAAATTTGCTGACGACACAGTGGTGGTGGGCCTGATCTCTGCCAACGACGAGAGGGCCTACCTGGAAGAGGTCAAGGTCCTGGCGGGATGGTGCCAGGAAAACAGCCTCTCCCTGAACGTCAGCAAAACAAAGGAGATGATTGTGGACTTCAGGAGGTCGGGGGTCAAGGACTACAGCCCCCTCAGCATCGACGGGGCACCGGTTGAGAGAGTCAACAGCTTCAAGTACCTCGGAGCCTACATATCCGAGGACTTGACATGGACCACACACATTAACAGTGTGGTGAAGAAGGCACGACAACGCCTCTACTTCCTCAGGCGCCTAAGGAAGTTCCAAGTCAGCCAGAAGATCCTTAAGAACTTCTACTCATGTACAATAGAGAGCATCTTGACCGGCAACATCACCTCCTGGTTTGGGAATAGCACTGCAAAAGACCAAAGCAGACTACAAAGAGTGACACGTTCAGCCGAACGCACAATTGGAGGGGGGCTCCCCACCCTCCAGAACATTTACTACAAGCGTTGCAAGGGGAAGGCTAAGAGAATTATTAAGGACTCGAGCCACCCGAACAACTGCCTCTTTGAACTGCTGCCGTCAGGCAAGCGATACAGGAGTCTCAAGGCGAGCACAGAAAGACTCAGAAGTAGCTTCTATCCCCAGGCCATCAGGCTGCTAAACGAACAATGAATGAACACTACACAACAACAACCACCAAACACACATAGCACACACATCCACACGCACACACTCACTTTAAACAAACACACTGTAGCACCCACTCCACACACTTTATAGCACACACCCACTTTAAACAAACACACTGTAGCACCCACTCCCCACACTTTATATTTATGGATGAAGGATTGCACTACAACTCGTACACCTTACTGTAAATTGTACCTAAAATTGTACCTCATCCCATTTCTGCTTTGCACTAGATAGTACTGTACATTAGTACACTGCATAGTATTGTGTATTGTATATTATATGGTAACTCAGAACATTGTACATATGTCTATACCGAACACTGTGACCTCATTTTCTTCTTCTAAATTCATGCTATATTATGTTATTATGTTATTTGATACTATCTTGTCTAGCACAGTCTCTGGAGCGTAACAGTAAGAAGCATTTTGTATGAAAGTATTCTGTACTTCTGTATGACAACTATTAAAGAACTTGAACTTGAACTTGAACTTGAGTTTTCTTTGTGTTTAGTGACATTCCATAGTTTTTGCATTCGACATTCAGCTTATTCATCATGTCCTGTAGATCTTCTTGACAGTTACAGACTATAGCAGTGTCATCCGCGTATCTTATATTGGTGATGTTCTCTTCGCCAAGTTTTACTCCTTTCCCTCCTCTCAGACCTTTTTTCATCAGTGATTCACTGTACATATTAAAGAGTACAGGGGACAAGATGCATCCTTGTCTTACACCCTTCTCCACCGGGAAGTCTCTTGATTTCTCCTTTCCTATTCTAACATTAGCCTTCTGCCTCCAGTATAAGTTGGCAATTATTCTTCGGTCAGAAACTGGTATTTTGAATTCTTCCATTGTTCTCATCAATGTTGTATGTTCAACTCTGTCGAAGGCCTTCGTGAAATCGATGAAGCAAATATACAGCTTCTTCTGTTGGTCTATCGATTTTTCACCAATGATTCTGAGTTGGCAGATTGCATCTCTTGTTCCTTTTCCTTTGCGAAAACCCATTTGGCTATCCGAGAGGTGATGTTCAATTATGGGTTCTATTCTGTTCTTGATGATTTTCAGGAGTACTTTTGATGCATGAGATATCAAACTGATAGTCCTGTAATTGTTGCATTCTGTACGTACGGAGGAAATCCCACATGTTTGTTTTTATATATAAGGCCATCATAGGGAAGCTTCCCCTATATCTTTCCAACCTAATTAGCTTTGCCTCTAGCAGCTACCATACCAGGTCCACAAGATGGCTACTTTTAAAAAAAAACGAGAATAAACACTGAACTAGGAAGAACAGCTTTTTCAAGCTTTGCACCTTGGGCATGGAATGGGCTACGGGACCATATCCACTTAGATACCCTGGTCTCCCTCTGCGAGTTTAGGTCTGTATTACATAACTTCCTACAGGAAGAGTGTCGCTGCTTTCTCTAGTAGGTCCCAGCTGCAAAACTGCAGAGTTACTGTATTGCCCTGTATTTTACTATTTTATTTTACTATTTTACTGTCGTACACTTTTACTGTTATGTAGACTGTTCTGTTTTGTGTTTTTATGTTTACGTGTGATGTATTGTGTATTGTGTACATGCACTTTTATTATGTTCTTGTGTGATGTACCGCACATTTTATTGCTGTCTGATGTTTGCGGGTGTTATTGCTGTCATCTTGGCCAGGTCTCCCTTGCAAAAGAGATCTTGTATCTCAATGGGACTTCCTGGTTAAATAAAGGTTAAATAAAAAATAAAAAATTAAGACAGAATGCAGGCTACAGGTCAGCTATAGAGACAGACTGGAGCTCAGGACAGCTAAGGACAGCTATAGGGATCAGACCATATTACTGTCATCAGACCATGAGTTACTGTCATCAGACCATGTGTTACTGTCATCAGACCATGAGTTACTGTCATCAGACCATGAGTTACTGTCATCAGACCATGTGTTACTGTCATCAGACTAGGCTTGGGCGGTATGACGGTATTACGGTATACCAGGGTATTTAGAAATCAATACCGTCAAAACAGAGTTTTGTTGTAGTGCACACACGCGCCAGCAGAGGGCGAGACCAGTCCTCACTAGTGGAGCGAGCCACGCAGAGCTGGTTGTCTACACACAGGAGGAGGGGAAACCCCGCTTCAGTGGTGGGAATTAAATGAGACACGCTTACCGTTGCTGGTGCTGCTGGCTAACTGGCTATTCTGAGAGCTAACTGTTGTGTATGATCACAACGGTGTTCACGCTTTACGGTAATGTTGCGACAGTGCTGTGAAAATACCGTAAAGCGTTGTGGTAACGAGAGTGTGTGTTGTTGTTGTGTGTAGGATGCTGCGGGCGAACTGCTACCATTCTGAGAGCTAACGTTAGCACTAGGATGCTGCGGGTGAACTGCTACCATTCTGAGAGCTAACGTTAGCACTAGGATGCTGCGGGCGAACTGGCCATCTCCGTGATTTGTTTACTTGGTAACACGGGTTGCCCCCCCCCCCCCCCGCTGATGAAAATGAAAGTCATCCCGTCATATACCGTATACCGGGGTATTAGGTAATCAAGGTATGACGGTATGAAAAAAATTATACCGCCCAAGCCTACATCAGACCATGAGTTACTGTCATCAGACCATGAGTTACTGTCATCAGACCATGAGTTACTGTCATCAGACCATGAGTTACTGTCATCAGACCACATGTTACTGTCATCAGACCATGAGTTACTGTCATCAGACCATGAGTTACTGTCATCAGACCATGTGTTACTGTCATCAGACCATGTGTTACTGTCATCAGACCATGTGTTACTGTCATCAGACCATGAGTTACTGTCATCAGACCATGAGTTACTGTCATCAGACCACGTGTTACTGTCATCAGACCATGAGTTACTGTCATCAGACCATGAGTTACTGTCATCAGACCATGTGTTACTGTCATCAGACCATGTGTTACTGTCATCAGACCATGTGTTACTGTCATCAGACCATGTGTTACTGTCATCAGACCATGTGTTACTGTCATCAGAACATGTGTTACTGTCATCAGTTAGACCATGAGTTACTGTCATCAGATCATGAGTTACTGTCATTAGACCATGAGTTACTGTCATCAGACCACGTGTTACTGTCATCAGACCATGAGTTACTGTCATCAGATCATGAGTTACTGTCATCAGACCATGAGTTACTGTCATCAGACCACGTGTTACTGTCATCAGACCATGTGTTACTGTCATCAGACCATGAGTTACTGTCATCAGACCATGAGTTACTGTCATCAGATCATGAGTTACTGTCATTAGACCATGTGTTACTGTCATCAGACCATTAGTTACTGTCATCAGATCATGAGTTACTGTCATCAGACCATGAGTTACTGTCATCAGACCACGTGTTACTGTCATCAGACCATGTGTTACTGTCATCAGACCATGTGTTACTGTCATCAGACCATGAGTTACTGTCATCAGACCATGTGTTACTGTCATCAGACCATGTGTTACTGTCATCAGACCATGTGTTACTGTCATCAGACCATGTGTTACTGTCATCAGAACATGTGTTACTGTCATCAGTTAGACCATGAGTTACTGTCATCAGATCATGAGTTACTGTCATTAGACCATGTGTTACTGTCATCAGACCATGTGTTACTGTCATCAGAACATGTGTTACTGTCATCAGTTAGACCATGAGTTACTGTCATCAGTTAGACCATGAGTTACTGTCATCAGACCATGAGTTACTGTCATCAGACCATGTGTTACTGTCATCAGACCATGAGTTACTGTCATCAGATCATGAGTTACTGTCATTAGACCATGTGGTACTGTCATCAGACCATGAGTTACTGTCATCAGATCATGAGTTACTGTCATCAGACCATGAGTTACTGTCATCAGACCACGTGTTACTGTCATCAGACCATGTGTTACTGTCATCAGACCATGTGTTACTGTCATCAGACCATGAGTTACTGTCATCAGACCATGTGTTACTGTCATCAGACCATGTGTTACTGTCATCAGAACATGTGTTACTGTCATCAGTTAGACCATGAGTTTCTGTCATCAGATCATGAGTTACTGTCATTAGACCATGTGTTACTGTCATCAGACCATGTGTTACTGTCATCAGAACATGTGTTACTGTCATCAGTTAGACCATGAGTTACTGTCATCAGTTAGACCATGAGTTACTGTCATCAGACCATGTGTTACTGTCATCAGACCATGTGTTACTGTCATCAGACCATGTGTTACTGTCATCAGACCATGTGTTACTGTCATCAGACCATGTGTTACTGTCATCAGACCATGTGTTACTGTCATCAGAACATGTGTTACTGTCATCAGTTAGACCATGAGTTACTGTCATCAGATCATGAGTTACTGTCATTAGACCATGTGTTACTGTCATCAGATCATGTGTTACTGTCATCAGAACATGTGTTACTGTCATCAGTTAGACCATGAGTTACTGTCATCAGTTAGACCATGAGTTACTGTCATCAGACCATGAGTTACTGTCATCAGACCATGTGTTACTGTCATCAGACCATGAGTTACTGTCATCAGATCATGAGTTACTGTCATTAGACCATGTGGTACTGTCATCAGACCATGAGTTACTGTCATCAGATCATGAGTTACTGTCATCAGACCATGAGTTACTGTCATCAGACCACGTGTTACTGTCATCAGACCATGTGTTACTGTCATCAGACCATGTGTTACTGTCATCAGACCATGAGTTACTGTCATCAGACCATGTGTTACTGTCATCAGACCATGTGTTACTGTCATCAGAACATGTGTTACTGTCATCAGTTAGACCATGAGTTTCTGTCATCAGATCATGAGTTACTGTCATTAGACCATGTGTTACTGTCATCAGACCATGTGTTACTGTCATCAGAACATGTGTTACTGTCATCAGTTAGACCATGAGTTACTGTCATCAGTTAGACCATGAGTTACTGTCATCAGACCATGTGTTACTGTCATCAGACCACGAGTTACTGTCATCAGATCATGAGTTACTGTCATCAGATCATGAGTTACTGTCATCAGACCATGTGTTACTGTCATCAGACCATGTGTTACTCTCATCAGACCATGAGCCCATGAGAATATAAAGAGTCTATGAACAGTATTCTACAAATCAAGACCCAAACTCTAATCTACCATTATTAGTACAGCTGAATTAAAATCACTGTAATATTTTCAATCACATCATGATTTTGGATTGTTGCATTTAAATATTAGGAGCCTATTATCTAAGGTGGATTGTGTTCATGTGTTGATTGATGAAGCCTCCTCTTCCCGGACAGACTCGTGGCTCATAGGAAAGGCTTCTAACTTGGATGAAACCCTGGATGGATACAAGCTATTTCTAATGGATAGCAAATAGAAAGGGGGATAGGTATTTGGGGGGGGGGGGGGGGGTTGTACGTTTGCCATGTTGTTTCAGCAAGTTCACACATTTCACGCATCAGTGATTTTTCAGAATTAATGATTTGTTCCTGAAATACACTAGCTTCAGCCACTAGTGTTAGCTGTTAGCAATGACAGCAGCCAGCCAGCTCGCTTATTGGATGGCCTCACGTTCGCTATTAAGAAAAAATAAAACCATATGTTAATGTAGAACGTTTGCCATGTTGTTTCAGCAAGTTCACACATTTCACGCATCAGTGATTTTTCAGAATGAATGATTTGTTCCTGAAATACACTAGCTTCAGCCACTAGTGTTAGCTGTTAGCAATGACAGCAGCCAGCCAGCTCGCTTATTGGATGGCCTCACGTTCGCTATTAAGAAAAAATAAAACCATATGTTAATGTAGAAGCTCAGCCATTTCAAGTATCAACAATGTAACTTTCAGAATGAATGCTTTTGATCCTGGAAATTACATTAGCCTGCTGCGACTCCCAAATATCTAGCTGTTAACAATGACAGCAGCTAGCTAGCTCGCTTATTTCATTATGTCACGTTCACTATTAGCGTAGTTCCCAGTGACTATCGAATATTAATTTTGTGAGTTTTGCCCATCCCTGGAATTAACTACCGAAAACTCTTTAAACTCTTCATTCCATTATAAGAGTTTAATCTTTTAAGCTCTGATATTTTAGATGTTGTTTGTTTTAATTGATATACTGTACATGTTTGTTGATGTTTGAGTTTCTGTCTGAACTCTACTTGTCCAAAGTGTTTTATATGACTATTGCAGGTCACACATGAAAAGGAGATCCGCGTCTCATGTGTTTTTACCAGAATAAATTAAGACAAATAGATACAATCACATAAACCTTTCCTGTAATAAAGTACAAGTCATTACTGTTCCAAGTTAAGTAATCACATTACAGTAATCACATTACAGTAGCTGACCTACCAAACAGGCTGTTTCCTGGAGCTGCTACTAATGACTGTTTACTAACAAAGTAATCAATTCATCCAAAGATTGACAATTGAACGTTTACATTTGAGTTTACTAGTGGTATATTATTTCATGAATGCACACTGAAATCAAGCTAATGCATTATTGTGTTGTTATGGATCCTGATTAATAATGTCATGATTACATTTAATAACAGTCTTGGTTATTGGTCTAGTCTCTAAATAAAAAAATTTATAATTAAAAAAGACACAAGGCATCAGTTGGTTCATTTAGGCAAATGCCTTGTTAAAAATAAATGTTTTTAGTCCCCTTTTAGAAGCCTCAACGGACTGTGGTGCTCTTAGATGGTCGGGGAGGGCATTCCACAGCCGAGGAGCAGCTGAGCAGAAGGCCCAGTTGTCCATGGTGCCGAGGTTTGTTTTGTGTATGGGTTGGAATGTGTTTGAGTGTCCAGAGTGGAGGGAGCGGGTAGGGAATGGAGTATGGGTGTGATGTGTTCATATTTACGCACTCTCATCAGGATCCTAGCAGCACAGTTCTGAATGTACTGGAGCTTCTGGATGCTCTTGCTAGGGATCCCGATGAGCAGTGCGTTGCAGTAGTAAAGCCTTGAGGAGACAAAGGCGTGAACGAGTTTTTCGGCATCTCGGAGTCTGGCTATATTTCTGAGGTGGAAGAATGAGGTTGTGCACAGGTGCTTAATGTGGGAGTCAAAGGTCAGGTGGGGGTCCATTTTTACACCCAGGTTAGTGATTACAGGTGAGAGGGGAAGGTTCTGGCTGGAAAAGGTGATGCTGGTTATTGGGGAAGATTTGATCTGGTGTCGGGTGCCGATTAGAGGCTTCTGTCTTGGAGCTGTTTAGCTGCAGGAAATTGTGAGTCATCCACGCCTTTATCTCCTCAAGGCAGGTGGCCAGTGTGGATGAAGGTGACGAAGGTGGTGACGGCAGGGGGGCAGAGGGGAGTGGGGCAGTCCTGAGGTAGAGTTGGGTATCATCAGCGTAGCAATGGAAGGATATCCCATGCCGGCTGACACGACCATGTATAGTGTGAAGAAGGTGGGGCCGAGGACGGAACCTTGGGGGACGCTCACGTTAAGAGGTTAAGGTTCATTTGAAGGTTCGATTCACAGTTATGTTTAGGGTTAAGGTTTGTTTTAAGGTTTGATTGCCGGTTATAAGTTAGTTTAATGTAACAGTGTGGTTATGGTTATGGTCCCGGATAGCGCAGAGGGCCAAACACAGTGCATGAAGAACACAAGGGTGTCTGAGTGTGAAGAATATAAGGGTGTCTGAGTGTGAAGAACATAAAGGTGTCTGAGTGTGAAGAACATAAAGGTGTCTGAGTGTGAAGAACATAAGGGTGTCTGAGTGTGAAGAACATAAGGGTGTCTGAGTGTGAAGAACATAAGGGTGTCTGAGTGTGAAGAACATAAGAAGAACATAAGAACATGTGAAGAACATAAGAACATAAGAACATGTGAATAACATAAGGGTGTCTGAGTGTGAAGAACATAAAGGTGTCTGAGTGTGAAGAACATAAGGGTGTCTGAGTGTGAAGAACATAAGAAGAACATAAGAACATGTGAAGAACATAAGAACATAAGAACATGTGAATAACATAAGGGTGTCTGAGTGTGAAGAACATAAAGGTGTCTGAGTGTGAAGAACATAAAGGTGTCTGAGTGTGAAGAACATAAGGGTGTCTGAGTGTGAAGAACATAAACTAATACATGTTAGCCTAGATAGAATCTTGAAATATCTAGATTGGTTGTTTTCTCTGGACTGCATCTAATCTGCTGTATCTATCTATTTATCATATATCTATGTCACTATAGCCAATGGAAATGCTAGAAATGGTCACATGGACTTTATTAAATTAAGCAATTATTTTTTAGTTCCGGCCCACCATATAATTGCTTGAACGAAATGTGGCCCGAGGCCAAACTTAATTTGGCTAAGGTGTTCTGCTTTCAATATCTCTAAAACAAGAACAGTGGTGCCAGTGGTTTATACATTAACTGAAATAAAAGTTCATGACCAATCAGAATGGGTTCGTAAACATGTGGACTAAACCTTTAACACAGAACTGTCGAAGGAGTCCTTTGCCAGGAGAGTTTGTGAGACAAGGAAATTATTACTAAACAAAAGGAGCAAGAAGAATGTTGATTATATGCATGTAGTGAGGTGGTACATACCTGTATATGGACTTGTGGTTGGTTGACCAGTTGTAGTTGATGTAGTGATGGTTGTTATTGGTTGAGCAGTTGTTGTTGATCCAGTGACAGTTGTTGTTGGTTGACTAGTTGTTGTTGATTCAGTGACAGTTGTTGGTTGAGCAGTTGTTGTTGTTGATCCTGTGACAGTTGTTGTTGGTTGACTAGTTGTTGTTGATCCAATGACAGTTGATGTTGGTTGAGCAGTTGTTGTTGATCCAGTGACAGTTGTTGTTGGTTGACTAGTTGTTGTTGATCCTGTGACAGTTGTTGTTGGTTGGATAGTTGTTGTTGATTCAGTGACAGTTGTTGGTTGAGCAGTTGTTGTTGTTGATCCTGTGACAGTTGTTGTTGGTTGACTAGTTGTTGTTGATCCAATGACAGTTGATGTTGGTTGAGCAGTTGTTGTTAATCCAGTGACAGTTGTTGGTTGAGCAGTTGTTGTTGTTGATCCTGTGACAGTTGTTGTTGGTTGACTAGTTGTTGTTGATCCAATGACAGTTGATGTTGGTTGAGCAGTTGTTGTTGTTGATCCTGTGACAGTTGTTGTTGGTTGACTAGTTGTTGTTGATCCAATGACAGTTGATGTTGGTTGAGCAGTTGTTGTTGATCCTGTGACAGTTGTTGTTGGTTGACTAGTTGTTGTTGATCCAATGACAGTTGATGTTGGTTGAGCAGTTGTTGTTGTTGATCCTGTGACAGTTGTTGTTGGTTGACTAGTTGTTGTTGATCCAATGACAGTTGATGTTGGTTGAGCAGTTGTTGTTGATCCTGTGACAGTTGTTGTTGGTTGACTAGTTGTTGTTGATCCTGTGACAGTTGTTGTTGGTTGAGCAGTTGTTGTTGATCCAATGACAGTTGTTGTTGGTTGACTAGTTGTTGTTGATTCAGTGACAGTTGTTGGTTGAGCAGTTGTTGTTGTTGATCCTGTGATAGTTGTTGTTGGTTGACTAGTTGTTGTTGATCCTGTGACTGTTGTTGTTGGTTGACTAGTTGTTGTTGATCCAATGACAGTTGATGTTGGTTGAGCAGTTGTTGTTGTTGATCCAATGACAGTTGATGTTGGTTGAGCAGTTGTTGTTGTTGATCCTGTGACAGTTGTTGTTGGTTGACTAGTTGTTGTTGATCCAATGACAGTTGATGTTGGTTGAGCAGTTGTTGTTGTTGATCCTGTGACTGCTGTTGTTGGTTGACTAGTTGTTGTTGATCCAATGACAGTTGTTGTTGGTTGAGCAGTTGTTGTTGATCCTGTGATAGTTGTTGTTGGTTGACTAGTTGTTGTTGATCCTGTGACAGTTGATGTTGGTTGAGCAGTTGTTGTTGATCCTGTGACAGTTGTTGTTGGTTGACTAGTTGTTGTTGATCCAATGACAGTTGATGTTGGTTGAGCAGTTGTTGTTGTTGATCCTGTGACTGTTGTTGTTGGTTGACTAGTTGTTGTTGATCCAATGACAGTTGTTGTTGGTTGAGCAGTTGTTGTTGATCCTGTGATAGTTGTTGTTGGTTGACTAGTTGTTGTTGATCCTGTGACAGTTGTTGTTGGTTGACTAGTTGTTGATTCAGTGACAGTTGTTGGTTGAGCAGTTGTTGTTGTTGATCCTGTAACAGTTGTTGTTGGTTGACTAGTTGTTGTTGATCCAATGAGAGTTGATGTTGGTTGAGCAGTTGTTGTTGATCCTGTGATAGTTGTTGTTGGTTGACTAGTTGTTGTTGATCCTGTGACAGTTGTTGTTGGTTGACTAGTTATTGTTGATTCAGTGACAGTTGTTGGTTGAGCAGTTGTTGTTGTTGATCCTGTGACAGTTGTTGTTGGTTGACTAGTTGTTGTTGATCCTGTGACAGTTGTTGTTGGTTGACTAGTTATTGTTGATTCAGTGACAGTTGTTGGTTGAGCAGTTGTTGTTGTTGATCCTGTGACAGTTGTTGTTGGTTGACTAGTTGTTGTTGATCCTGTGACAGTTGTTGTTGGTTGACTAGTTGTTGTTGATCCAATGACAGTTGTTGTTGGTTGAGCAGTTGTTGTTGTTGATCCTGTAACAGTTGTTGTTGGTTGACTAGTTGTTGTTGATCCAATGACAGTTGATGTTGGTTGAGCAGTTGTTGTTGTTGATCCTGTGATAGTTGTTGTTGGTTGACTAGTTGTTGTTGATCCAATGACAGTTGTTGTTGGTTGACTAGTTGTTGTTGATTCAGTGACAGTTGTTGGTTGAGCAGTTGTTGTTGTTGATCCTGTGATAGTTGTTGTTGGTTGACTAGTTGTTGTTGATCCTGTGACTGTTGTTGTTGGTTGACTAGTTGTTGTTGATCCAATGACAGTTGATGTTGGTTGAGCAGTTGTTGTTGTTGATCCAATGACAGTTGATGTTGGTTGAGCAGTTGTTGTTGTTGATCCTGTGAAAGTTGTTGTTGGTTGACTAGTTGTTGTTGATCCAATGACAGTTGATGTTGGTTGAGCAGTTGTTGTTGTTGATCCTGTGACTGCTGTTGTTGGTTGACTAGTTGTTGTTGATCCAATGACAGTTGTTGTTGGTTGAGCAGTTGTTGTTGATCCTGTGATAGTTGTTGTTGGTTGACTAGTTGTTGTTGATCCTGTGACAGTTGATGTTGGTTGAGCAGTTGTTGTTGATCCTGTGACAGTTGTTGTTGGTTGACTAGTTGTTGTTGATCCAATGACAGTTGATGTTGGTTGAGCAGTTGTTGTTGTTGATCCTGTGACTGTTGTTGTTGGTTGACTAGTTGTTGTTGATCCAATGACAGTTGTTGTTGGTTGAGCAGTTGTTGTTGATCCTGTGATAGTTGTTGTTGGTTGACTAGTTGTTGTTGATCCCGTGACAGTTGTTGTTGGTTGACTAGTTGTTGATTCAGTGACAGTTGTTGGTTGAGCAGTTGTTGTTGTTGATCCTGTAACAGTTGTTGTTGGTTGACTAGTTGTTGTTGATCCAATGAGAGTTGATGTTGGTTGAGCAGTTGTTGTTGATCCTGTGATAGTTGTTGTTGGTTGACTAGTTGTTGATCCTGTGACAGTTGTTGTTGGTTGACTAGTTATTGTTGATTCAGTGACAGTTGTTGGTTGAGCAGTTGTTGTTGTTGATCCTGTGACAGTTGTTGTTGGTTGACTAGTTGTTGTTGATCCTGTGACAGTTGTTGTTGGTTGACTAGTTATTGTTGATTCAGTGACAGTTGTTGGTTGAGCAGTTGTTGTTGTTGATCCTGTGACAGTTGTTGTTGGTTGACTAGTTGTTGTTGATCCTGTGACAGTTGTTGTTGGTTGACTAGTTGTTGTTGATCCAATGACAGTTGTTGTTGGTTGAGCAGTTGTTGTTGTTGATCCTGTAACAGTTGTTGTTGGTTGACTAGTTGTTGTTGATCCAATGACAGTTGATGTTGGTTGAGCAGTTGTTGTTGTTGATCCTGTGATAGTTGTTGTTGGTTGACTAGTTGTTGTTGATCCTGTGACAGTTGTTGTTGGTTGACTAGTTGTTGTTGATTCAGTGACAGTTGTTGGTTGAGCAGTTGTTGTTGTTGATCCTGTGACAGTTGTTGTTGGTTGACTAGTTGTTGTTGATCCAATGACAGTTGATGTTGGTTGAGCAGTTGTTGTTGTTGATCCTGTGACAGTTGTTGTTGATCCAATGACAGTTGTTGTTGGTTGAGCAGTTGTTGTTGATCTTGTGACAGTTGTTGTTGGTTGACTAGTTGTTGTTGATCCAATGACAGTTGTTGTTGGTTGAGCAGTTGTTGTTGATCCTGTGACAGTTGTTGTTGGTTGACTAGTTGTTGTTGATCCAATGACAGTTGATGTTGGTTGAGCAGTTGTTGTTGATCCTGTGACAGTTGTTGTTGGTTGACTAGTTGTTGTTGATCCAATGACAGTTGATGTTGGTTGAGCAGTTGTTGTTGTTGAGCCTGTCACAGTTGTTGTTGGTTGACTAGTTGTTGTTGATCCAATGACAGTTGTTGTTGGTTGAGCAGTTGTTGTTGATCCAGTGACAGTTGTTGTTTGTTGACCAGTTGTTGTTGATCCTGTGACAGTTGTTGTTGGTTGACTAGTTGTTGTTGATCCAATGACAGTTGTTGTTTGTTGAGCA
Organism: Notolepis coatsorum; assembly: GCF_963971535.1. Taxonomy (NCBI): domain Eukaryota; kingdom Metazoa; phylum Chordata; class Actinopteri; order Aulopiformes; family Paralepididae; genus Notolepis; species Notolepis coatsorum. Next base: position 80,539,338 of record NC_140167.1, read on the forward strand.
GTTGTTGTTGATCCAGTGACGGTTGTTGTTGGTTGAGCAGTAGTTGTTGATTCAGTGACAGTTGTTGTTGGTTGAGCAGTTGTTGTTGATTCAGTGACAGTTGTTGGTTGAGCAGTTGTTGTTGATCCAGTGACAGTTGTTGTTGATCCAGTGACAGTTGTTGTTGATCCTGTGACAGTTGTTGTTGGTTGACTAGTTGTTGTTGATCCAGTGATAGTTGTTGGTTGAGCAGTTGTTGTTGTTGATCCTGTGACTGTTGTTGTTGGTTGACTAGTTGTTGTTGATCCAATGACAGTTGTTGTTGGTTGAGCAGTTGTTGTTGATCCTGTGATAGTTGTTGTTGGTTGACTAGTTGTTGTTGATCCTGTGACAGTTGTTGTTGGTTGACTAGTTGTTGATTCAGTGACAGTTGTTGGTTGAGCAGTTGTTGTTGTTGATCCTGTAACAGTTATTGTTGGTTGACTAGTTGTTGTTGATCCAATGAGAGTTGATGTTGGTTGAGCAGTTGTTGTTGATCCTGTGATAGTTGTTGTTGGTTGACTAGTTGTTGTTGATCCTGTGACAGTTGTTGTTGGTTGACTAGTTATTGTTGATTCAGTGACAGTTGTTGGTTGAGCAGTTGTTGTTGTTGATCCTGTGACAGTTGTTGTTGGTTGACTAGTTGTTGTTGATCCTGTGACAGTTGTTGTTGGTTGACTAGTTGTTGTTGATCCAATGACAGTTGTTGTTGGTTGAGCAGTTGTTGTTGTTGATCCTGTAACAGTTGTTGTTGGTTGACTAGTTGTTGTTGATCCAATGACAGTTGATGTTGGTTGAGCAGTTGTTGTTGTTGATCCTGTGATAGTTGTTGTTGGTTGACTAGTTGTTGTTGATCCTGTGACAGTTGTTGTTGGTTGACTAGTTGTTGTTGATTCAGTGACAGTTGTTGGTTGAGCAGTTGTTGTTGTTGATCCTGTGACAGTTGTTGTTGGTTGACTAGTTGTTGTTGATCCAATGACAGTTGATGTTGGTTGAGCAGTTGTTGTTGTTGATCCTGTGACAGTTGTTGTTGATCCAATGACAGTTGTTGTTGGTTGAGCAGTTGTTGTTGATCTTGTGACAGTTGTTGTTGGTTGACTAGTTGTTGTTGATCCAATGACAGTTGTTGTTGGTTGAGCAGTTGTTGTTGATCCTGTGACAGTTGTTGTTGGTTGACTAGTTGTTGTTGATCCAATGACAGTTGATGTTGGTTGAGCAGTTGTTGTTGATCCTGTGACAGTTGTTGTTGGTTGACTAGTTGTTGTTGATCCAATGACAGTTGATGTTGGTTGAGCAGTTGTTGTTGTTGATCCTGTGACAGTTGTTGTTGGTTGACTAGTTGTTGTTGATCCAATGACAGTTGATGTTGGTTGAGCAGTTGTTGTTGTTGAGCCTGTCACAGTTGTTGTTGGTTGACTAGTTGTTGTTGATCCAATGACAGTTGTTGTTGGTTGAGCAGTTGTTGTTGATCCAGTGACAGTTGTTGTTTGTTGACCAGTTGTTGTTGATCCTGTGACAGTTGTTGTTGGTTGACTAGTTGTTGTTGATCCAATGACAGTTGTTGTTTGTTGAGCAGTTGTTGTTGATCCAGTGACGGTTGTTGTTGGTTGAGCAGTAGTTGTTGATTCAGTGACAGTTGTTGTTGGTTGAGCAGTTGTTGTTGATTCAGTGACAGTTGTTGGTTGAGCAGTTGTTGTTGATCCAGTGACAGTTGTTGTTGATCCAGTGACAGTTGTTGTTGATCCTGTGACAGTTGTTGTTGGTTGACTAGTTGTTGTTGATCCAGTGATAGTTGTTGGTTGAGCAGTTGTTGTTGTTGATCCTGTGACTGTTGTTGTTGGTTGACTAGTTGTTGTTGATCCAATGACAGTTGTTGTTGGTTGAGCAGTTGTTGTTGATCCTGTGATAGTTGTTGTTGGTTGACTAGTTGTTGTTGATCCTGTGACAGTTGTTGTTGGTTGACTAGTTGTTGATTCAGTGACAGTTGTTGGTTGAGCAGTTGTTGTTGTTGATCCTGTAACAGTTATTGTTGGTTGACTAGTTGTTGTTGATCCAATGAGAGTTGATGTTGGTTGAGCAGTTGTTGTTGATCCTGTGATAGTTGTTGTTGGTTGACTAGTTGTTGTTGATCCTGTGACAGTTGTTGTTGGTTGACTAGTTATTGTTGATTCAGTGACAGTTGTTGGTTGAGCAGTTGTTGTTGTTGATCCTGTGACAGTTGTTGTTGGTTGACTAGTTGTTGTTGATCCTGTGACAGTTGTTGTTGGTTGACTAGTTGTTGTTGATCCAATGACAGTTGTTGTTGGTTGAGCAGTTGTTGTTGTTGATCCTGTAACAGTTGTTGTTGGTTGACTAGTTGTTGTTGATCCAATGACAGTTGATGTTGGTTGAGCAGTTGTTGTTGTTGATCCTGTGATAGTTGTTGTTGGTTGACTAGTTGTTGTTGATCCTGTGACAGTTGTTGTTGGTTGACTAGTTGTTGTTGATTCAGTGACAGTTGTTGGTTGAGCAGTTGTTGTTGTTGATCCTGTGACAGTTGTTGTTGGTTGACTAGTTGTTGTTGATCCAATGACAGTTGATGTTGGTTGAGCAGTTGTTGTTGTTGATCCTGTGACAGTTGTTGTTGATCCAATGACAGTTGTTGTTGGTTGAGCAGTTGTTGTTGATCTTGTGACAGTTGTTGTTGGTTGACTAGTTGTTGTTGATCCAATGACAGTTGTTGTTGGTTGAGCAGTTGTTGTTGATCCTGTGACAGTTGTTGTTGGTTGACTAGTTGTTGTTGATCCAATGACAGTTGATGTTGGTTGAGCAGTTGTTGTTGATCCTGTGACAGTTGTTGTTGGTTGACTAGTTGTTGTTGATCCAATGACAGTTGATGTTGGTTGAGCAGTTGTTGTTGTTGATCCTGTGACAGTTGTTGTTGGTTGACTAGTTGTTGTTGATCCAATGACAGTTGTTGTTGGTTGAGCAGTTGTTGTTGATCCAGTGACAGTTGTTGTTTGTTGACCAGTTGTTGTTGATCCTGTGACAGTTGTTGTTGGTTGACTAGTTGTTGTTGATCCAATGACAGTTGTTGTTTGTTGAGCAGTTGTTGTTGATCCAGTGACGGTTGTTGTTGGTTGAGCAGTAGTTGTTGATTCAGTGACAGTTGTTGTTGGTTGAGCAGTTGTTGTTGATTCAGTGACAGTTGTTGGTTGAGCAGTTGTTGTTGATCCAGTGACAGTTGTTGTTGATCCAGTGACAGTTGTTGTTGATCCTGTGACAGTTGTTGTTGGTTGACTAGTTGTTGTTGATCCAATGACAGTCAATGTTGGTTGATCAGTTGTTATTGTTGATCCTGTGACAGTTGTTGTTGGTTGACTAGTTGTTGTTGATCCAATGACAGTCGATGTTGGTTGAGCAGTTGTTGTTGTTGATCCTGTGATAGTTGTTGTTGGTTGACTAGTTGTTGTTGATTCAGTGACAGTTGTTGTTGGTTGACTAGTTGTTGTTGATTCAGTGACAGTTGTTGGTTGACTAGTTGTTGTTGTTGATCCTGTGACAGTTGTTGTTGGTTGACTAGTTGTTGTTGATTCAGTGACAGTTGTTGGTTGTGCAGTTGTTGTTGTTGATCCTGTGACAGTTGTTGTTGGTTGACTAGTTGTTGTTGATCCAATGACAGTTGATGTTGGTTGAGCAGTTGTTGTTGTTGATCCTGTGACAGTTGTTGTTGATCCAATGACAGTTGTTGTTGGTTGAGCAGTTGTTGTTGATCCTGTGACAGTTGTTGTTGGTTGACTAGTTGTTGTTGATCCAATGACAGTTGATGTTGGTTGAGCAGTTGTTGTTGATCCTGTGACAGTTGTTGTTGGTTGACTAGTTGTTGTTGATCCAGTGATAGTTGTTGGTTGAGCAGTTGTTGTTGTTGATCCTGTGACAGTTGTTGTTGGTTGACTAGTTGTTGTTGATCCAATGACAGTTGATGTTGGTTGAGCAGTTGTTGTTGATCCTGTGACAGTTGATGTTGGTTGACTAGTTGTTGTTGATCCAATGACAGTTGATGTTGGTTGAGCAGTTGTTGATCCTGTGACAGTTGTTGTTGGTTGACTAGTTGTTGTTGATCCAATGACAGTTGATGTTGGTTGAGCAGTTGTTGTTGTTGATCCTGTGACAGTTGTTGTTGGTTGACTAGTTGTTGTTGATCCAATGACAGTTGTTGTTGGTTGAGCAGTTGTTGCTGTTCTTGTGACAGTTGTTGTTGGTTGAGCAGTTGTTGTTGATCCAGTGACAGTTGTTGTTTGTTGACCAGTTGTTGTTGATCCAGTGACAGTTGTTGTTGGTTGAGCAGTTGTTGTTGATCCAGTGACAGTTGTTGTTGGTTGAGTAGTAGTTGTTGATTCAGTGACAGTTGTTGTTGGTTGAGCAGTAGTTGTTGATTCAGTGACAGTTGTTGTTGGTTGAGCAGTAGTTGTTGATTCAGTGACAGTTGTTGTTTGTTGACCAGTTGTTGTTGATCCTGTGACAGTTGTTGTTGGTTGACTAGTTGTTGTTGATCCAATGACAGTTGTTGTTTGTTGAGCAGTTGTTGTTGATCCAGTGACGGTTGTTGTTGGTTGAGCAGTAGTTGTTGATTCAGTGACAGTTGTTGTTGGTTGAGCAGTTGTTGTTGATTCAGTGACAGTTGTTGGTTGAGCAGTTGTTGTTGATCCAGTGACAGTTGTTGTTGATCCAGTGACAGTTGTTGTTGATCCTGTGACAGTTGTTGTTGGTTGACTAGTTGTTGTTGATCCAATGACAGTCAATGTTGGTTGATCAGTTGTTATTGTTGATCCTGTGACAGTTGTTGTTGGTTGACTAGTTGTTGTTGATCCAATGACAGTCGATGTTGGTTGAGCAGTTGTTGTTGTTGATCCTGTGATAGTTGTTGTTGGTTGACTAGTTGTTGTTGATTCAGTGACAGTTGTTGTTGGTTGACTAGTTGTTGTTGATTCAGTGACAGTTGTTGGTTGACTAGTTGTTGTTGTTGATCCTGTGACAGTTGTTGTTGGTTGACTAGTTGTTGTTGATTCAGTGACAGTTGTTGGTTGAGCAGTTGTTGTTGTTGATCCTGTGACAGTTGTTGTTGGTTGACTAGTTGTTGTTGATCCAATGACAGTTGATGTTGGTTGAGCAGTTGTTGTTGTTGATCCTGTGACAGTTGTTGTTGATCCAATGACAGTTGTTGTTGGTTGAGCAGTTGTTGTTGATCCTGTGACAGTTGTTGTTGGTTGACTAGTTGTTGTTGATCCAATGACAGTTGTTGTTGGTTGAGCAGTTGTTGTTGATCCTGTGACAGTTGTTGTTGGTTGACTAGTTGTTGTTGATCCAATGACAGTTGATGTTGGTTGAGCAGTTGTTGTTGATCCTGTGACAGTTGTTGTTGGTTGACTAGTTGTTGTTGATCCAGTGATAGTTGTTGGTTGAGCAGTTGTTGTTGTTGATCCTGTGACAGTTGTTGTTGGTTGACTAGTTGTTGTTGATCCAATGACAGTTGATGTTGGTTGAGCAGTTGTTGTTGATCCTGTGACAGTTGATGTTGGTTGACTAGTTGTTGTTGATCCAATGACAGTTGATGTTGGTTGAGCAGTTGTTGATCCTGTGACAGTTGTTGTTGGTTGACTAGTTGTTGTTGATCCAATGACAGTTGATGTTGGTTGAGCAGTTGTTGTTGTTGATCCTGTGACAGTTGTTGTTGTTGGTTGACTAGTTGTTGTTGATCCAATGACAGTTGTTGTTGGTTGAGCAGTTGTTGCTGTTCTTGTGACAGTTGTTGTTGGTTGAGCAGTTGTTGTTGATCCAGTGACAGTTGTTGTTTGTTGACCAGTTGTTGTTGATCCAGTGACAGTTGTTGTTGGTTGAGCAGTTGTTGTTGATCCAGTGACAGTTGTTGTTGGTTGAGTAGTAGTTGTTGATTCAGTGACAGTTGTTGTTGGTTGAGCAGTAGTTGTTGATTCAGTGACAGTTGTTGTTGGTTGAGCAGTTGTTGTTGATTCAGTGACAGTTGTTGGTTGAGCAGTTGTTGTTGATCCAGTGACAGTCGATGTTGGTTGAGCAGTTGTTGTTGTTGATCCTGTGATAGTTGTTGTTGGTTGACTAGTTGTTGTTGATTCAGTGACAGTTGTTGTTGGTTGACTAGTTGTTGTTGATTCAGTGACAGTTGTTGGTTGACTAGTTGTTGTTGTTGATCCTGTGACAGTTGTTGTTGGTTGACTAGTTGTTGTTGATTCAGTGACAGTTGTTGGTTGAGCAGTTGTTGTTGTTGATCCTGTGACAGTTGTTGTTGGTTGACTAGTTGTTGTTGATCCAATGACAGTTGATGTTGGTTGAGCAGTTGTTGTTGTTGATCCTGTGACAGTTGTTGTTGATCCAATGACAGTTGTTGTTGGTTGAGCAGTTGTTGTTGATCCTGTGACAGTTGTTGTTGGTTGACTAGTTGTTGTTGATCCAATGACAGTTGTTGTTGGTTGAGCAGTTGTTGTTGATCCTGTGACAGTTGTTGTTGGTTGACTAGTTGTTGTTGATCCAATGACAGTTGATGTTGGTTGAGCAGTTGTTGTTGATCCTGTGACAGTTGTTGTTGGTTGACTAGTTGTTGTTGATCCAGTGATAGTTGTTGGTTGAGCAGTTGTTGTTGTTGATCCTGTGACAGTTGTTGTTGGTTGACTAGTTGTTGTTGATCCAATGACAGTTGATGTTGGTTGAGCAGTTGTTGTTGATCCTGTGACAGTTGATGTTGGTTGACTAGTTGTTGTTGATCCAATGACAGTTGATGTTGGTTGAGCAGTTGTTGATCCTGTGACAGTTGTTGTTGGTTGACTAGTTGTTGTTGATCCAATGACAGTTGATGTTGGTTGAGCAGTTGTTGTTGTTGATCCTGTGACAGTTGTTGTTGTTGGTTGACTAGTTGTTGTTGATCCAATGACAGTTGTTGTTGGTTGAGCAGTTGTTGCTGTTCTTGTGACAGTTGTTGTTGGTTGAGCAGTTGTTGTTGATCCAGTGACAGTTGTTGTTTGTTGACCAGTTGTTGTTGATCCAGTGACAGTTGTTGTTGGTTGAGCAGTTGTTGTTGATCCAGTGACAGTTGTTGTTGGTTGAGTAGTAGTTGTTGATTCAGTGACAGTTGTTGTTGGTTGAGCAGTAGTTGTTGATTCAGTGACAGTTGTTGTTGGTTGAGCAGTTGTTGTTGATTCAGTGACAGTTGTTGGTTGAGCAGTTGTTGTTGATCCAGTGACAGTTGTTGTTGATCCAGTGACAGTTGTTGTTGATCCTGTAACAGTTGTTGTTGGTTGAGCAGTTGTTGTTGATCCAGTTACAGTTGTTGTTGGTTGATCAGTTGTTGTTGATCCAGTTACAGTTGTTGTTGGTTGAGCAGTTGTTGTTGACCCTGTGACTGTTGTTGTTGATCCAGTGACAGTTGTTGTTGGTAGACCAGTTGTTGTTTCTGTGACAGTTGTTGTTGGTTGAGCAGTTGTTGTTGACCCTGTGACAGTTGTTGTTGACCCTGTGACAGTTGTTGTTGGTTGACCAGTTGTTGTTGATCCAGTGACAGTTGTTGGTTGAGCAGTTGTTGTTGATCCAGTTACAGTTGATGTTGGTTGACCAGTTGTTGTTGATCCTGTGACAGTTGTTGGTTGATCAGTTGTTGTCGATCCAATGACAGTTGTTGCTGGTTGACCAGTTGAAGTTAACCCTGTGACAGTTGTTGTTGATCCAGTGACAGTTGTTGTTGGTTGAGCAGTTGTTGTTGATCCAGTGACAGTTGTTGTTGGTTGACCAGTTGTTGTTGACTGAGCTCCAGCTGTTGATTAAGTAGTAGTCCAGATTAATAAAATCAGTATCTTCATATAGTATGTGTACTATATTAATAATAATAATAACAACATGTTAAAACATTGTGCAGGAGAGGTTAGAAGCCAAAACATTTCTTATGTAAATACCTCCCCTTAACACATTCGGCGCCAGACCCGAGATATCTCGGGTTAACTCGCCATGCGTTGGGCGCCAAGACCTGAGATTTCTCGGGTTTTGGTTCTTTATTCCTTTATTCAATATTTGTATTCATTATTCATCCATGGACCTCTGTGTTGCGAATGAGTCTGAGGTCGCCAAACTGCAATACCGGCCGCATCCCGCTATATGGCGGTATCAAGCACCCTTTGTAACCTTGTATCTTGGCCTGTGTAATGGCCAAACGTCTCCGGTTTCATGTTTCCTTGTCGGGCGAGGGCAGCCATTCTGATGGTTCCATTGAAGCGCATCAAATATACCCGATCCATATGTTGTGTTGGATTATGCCATGGGCCAAATGGACATTGGATGTACCAGATGGCGATCAAACAATTGGAATATTATTTTTGGAATACTCCCGATCACAGGTAAGAACAATCTGACGTCAATTTTAGCTTGATCCTGCAATGCTTTTATACCGATCTGACTGATAAGCGTTTTTAGTGTTCAGTACGAATGCCGTTACTGACAATCAAATCATCAGAAACGCCCCCCCCCCCCCCCCCCCTCCTTTCATGCATTCATGATGGAACATAATACCTATGATATAGATTTGATTTCGGGATAATAGCGTATACAGGCAATAAATGGCAACGTCTATAGTGGAATTTACGTATAGGGCTATAACTCAGCATTTCATGAATTACCCTAGACCGCTCTAAAACCATATCCATAACACGGGAAAGTATGGATGGAAACATTTATTCTTTTTCACATATTGAACGATAGATAGGTGATGTCAAATGGGCCATAGTATTGTATCCATAGCTATAATATAGAATATAGTTATAGCTCTACAAACAAGGTGACTCAGTCCTATTGTTTAAAGCGCAGCCTAGCTACAGCAAGCCCTAACTAATAGCTGGCACCAAATGAGTTAATGTCAATGTTCATACAGGAACCATAAGAACAATGATTATGACATTGTCAAGGATTCAAATCTAAACAAAGGAAAATACACACTACAATGTGCATGGACATTGGTTGCAATATCACATGCATTACAATTAATGCATTACAACATATTTACTAATTAAGGTAAGATGTTTTTAAATAATGATAATGTAGATGGTGACTGTATGTTTGAGTGATGGAAGTAGATTGTAGCCAGTATGTTTATGTATTCATATTAAATAATTACGTTTACTATATTAAATCAGTATTGTCTATAGGCTACAGTATGTTTACTATATTAAATCAGTATCTCTATACAGTATGTTTACGATATTAAATCGGTATGTTTACTATATTAAATCAGTATCTCTATACAGTATGTTTACTATATTAAATTGGTATGTTTACTATATTAAATCAGTATCTCTATACAGTATGTTTACTATATTAAATCGGTATGTTTACTATATTAAATCAGTATCTCTATACAGTATGTTTACTATATTAAATCGGTATGTTTACTATATTAAATCAGTATCTCTATACAGTATGTTTACTATATTAAATCAGTATGTTCATTATATTAAATCAGTATCTCTATACAGTATGTTTACTATATTAAATCAGCATATTTAATATATATATATATATATATATATATATATATATATATATATATATATATATATATATATATATATATACACTATGTTTACTATATTACATAACTATGTTTACTCTATTAAATCAGTATCTCTATACAGTATGTTTACTATATTAAATCAGTATCTCTATACAGTATGTTTACTATATTGAATCAGTATATTTACTAGGGGTGTGCTGAGATGTCTGTTCAACCATCAAAATGATTTGTGTCTGTATCTGTATTCGGATAGAAAACCGGAAGTGAGCATGGTTTGTATCGGAAGTTGTAATAATAAAAAATATATATACACTTGATGGGAACTGGTGTAATTATTAAAGGAAGTCACATTAAATCCGATACATTTATTTTCTAACCTAATATTCATTGGAAATGCAATTTGTGTGCCTTCAAAGCATGACATTGATTCATTATTTGTCATATCATTATTTCATACTGTACTTTTTAAATTACATTTTAATTACTTTGTCATCTCCTGTAGCCTGTCAACCAATAGATGATTACGAGCCAAATAACCACGTTTAGTGCTATTTAGCAAATTTTTGTTAAGAGTGCAGAACAGCAGGCCTTGTCCACATGACCCCACCTTCCATCCCCTGCTAAACCAGGTGTGTTCTATTGAAGCAGCTTGTAGACTGATATGTAGGCTGCCCATAAGGTTTTGTTGTTCTCCGACAATAATTTATCCTCCTATAGGACCCGTTTTGCACGTCACACCATTTTGCGAGCGGCTGACAGCTCGGGTCTGCATTTTTTATAAAACATATCATATAATTAAAGCCCTATTCGTTGCCGTTCGAATGCCATCTCACTCAACAGAATTCAGCGGTTCACGCAGTGGCGGTTTCTCATATTAAATCATTACGTTTACTATATTAAATCAGTATTGTCTATAGGCTACAGTACGTTTACTATATTATATCCGAATCACTATACACATCAAATAAACATGTTTAAAATGAATAATATTTACTCATTTTAAGTATGTTTGTGTTTCCAATGCACAATATAACGTTAATATATCAAATATAAATAATTGTTTTCAGACAGGAAGTGAATGTCTGCTAGAGAATAATACCGCCTCTATACTTTCCATAGCCGCATTTCTCCTGGGCTAGACGCATAGCGCTCACAGTGGGCGTGCACTGGTTTTATTGCTGTACTGTCAGTGTGTAATTCGCTGTGCGTTGAAATATGATGTATTATGATGGAAACCGGGCGTGTTTTGAAGCGGTTTATATCATTCTAAGCAAGCAGCGTCAATAATTTCCGTAGCCGCATTTCTCGGAGACGCTCTCTGATTGGCCGACGTCAGTTTCTACACTGGGAAAGCCTAGCCACTCTTCGTTCGAAGTAGGTTGGTAACGTTAGAGTTTGTCTTAGAGCGTGACGGCAAGTTCTTTCGACGGTTAAGCTTAGGCACTCTTTCAAAGTTGGTTAAGGTTAGAGTTTGTCTTAGAGCAGGGCGATAGAACGCCAGGTAGTTTGCAGGCTGTTTGACGTGGAAATGGGCAAAGACAGACTAATTCATTCATTCATCACAGTACTGTTGTGTTGTGCTAACAAGCTAATAGCTGGATGCAGTCTGGACAGAGTGGATATACATCAACAGTCTGGGACTGTCTGTGGGACAACAGTGGACATAATTATACACTTTAGCAAGCCCTCCTCAACCACGTAAACAGTGAGTTAATTCGGTCTCTCTCTCTCTCGCTCTCTCTCTGTTGTTGTTAATTTGACGCATAATGGTTGAATGAATGAATGGTAACTTGTTTAAAATGACAAGATATATATATATGTGTTCATTATTGCATTGATCATACGTGTACTAGTGTAGTAACTCGACTTAACGTTGGTAACGTTATGTCGTCAGCTGTCCACTTGGTCAGCTGTGAGCTGTCCGCTTGCCCCCCTTCACCCCCCCCACCCGCGACCACCCAAATGTAATTCACACTGGCCGCTACTGGGTTCACGAGTTACATGCCGATATGTCAGGTGTGCAACTTTGTACATTTGTACTTTGTACAGTCAGATTACCACCCCCGACTCCCGAGGCTCTGGAACTGTCAATCATTTGCCGTTTGCGAAAACTAATCTAATCTAATCTAATATTTGTGTGATATTCTTAAAACAAAATGAGCGTTATAGAGCAGAAAAAGTTAAAGCATAATACTACATAATACTATGAAACTAATCTTGTAAAAAAAAGTCTCCTCTACCCCTCTGTACTTTTATCAAACAAAAAGGGGACTGTACTGTGCCGTTTAGGTCCAGCTCCTTCAGTCAGTCCTGTTTTGTAGTCAGAGCCACTCAGTTCTGGAACACCCTACCAACTGAAATAAGACACTGTGCGCTATCTCGGCGCTATTTCTGCGTCGGGGAAAACCGTGCTCGTCACGGATCTGGGGGACACGAGTTCGATTCCCGGACCCGCCGTCATTTCTCAGAATGCCTTCCCCTGCTCTACATCCCGTTTCAACCTGTTTCTGTCGGTCATGCTTGACCAGAAAAAGCGATAAACGCTAAAAAATAAAGTTTAAAAAGAAAAAGAACTTGTAAGTGGCTTTGGATAAAAGCATCAGCTAAATGACTAAATGTAAAATGTAAATGTGATGTAATCTGATATAATGTAATGTAATCTGATCTAATGTGATCTAATGGCTGCCAGGTTATATTGATAATTATGTGTATGTAGACGCATATCTTTAAAATAAATTATAATAAATAGATCCACAGAGCTTTTAGAAAGGTGTGGATCTCTTTCCCCCCAAAAAACATTATGATTGTGAATCAATCTTTTAAGGCCCTAGCCATATTTTCAGAACATTTGCATAAAAGTACAATTAAATGGAAGATTGCTCCACTTCTACCAGTCACATTTGCATGTTCCTGGTATCTAGGGACATCTATGGACCTGAGGGAATGTATTCTCAGTGTCATAAATATTGTGTCTGTTACTATGCATGAGTAAATTGAATGTAAATAAGTAAAGAACCAAAGGATAATATAAATTATTATTATATATATATTTTTTTTATCTTTGATGGTGAATAACACCATGCCAACATTAACCAGACGTGAACAATTGCCACTGAGCTCATTCAGCACCTTCTTGAGATCAAGTGTACAATAAATCTAAGCAAATGAATAAACGGCAGATGATTTACAGGGGTGTTTGTAGATACAGTACTGAATTTTGCCATCCGGGCACATGCAATTTGAAATATCTTCGCTACATAAAAAAAAATTAAATAACTAAAAACGCTACATTAATTAAATAATACTAATATTATTTAGTATTCATCTATTTATGACATACATTTCTCAACACGCAGACCAGCCCCGTTAGTTATGTCCAGGGGTGTAAAGTACTTGAGTAATTGTACTTCGTTACAATACTTAAGTACTGTTTTGGGGGATTTGTACTTTACTCAAGTATTATTAGGTTTGTATACTTTGTACTTTTACTCCATTACATTTCAGAGAAAAAAAACATACTTTTTACTCCTTACATTTAAAATGCAGACCTACAAAGTACAAAGTAGAAATCTCGCAGGTCCAACCATTTTAATTAGTATATTTGAATTGTTTATCTGGCCAAACTAACGTTAACGTTATCAATCCTGCGACCGCAGGTAAACAGCCAATCAAATCCCCATCAATGGAAAATGAACCCGCCCATACCCATGCTGATTGGTCCTTGTGCAAGACTAGAAAGCGGGGATCTTTGATTAAACACCTGCTATCAGAAGAATAGACAGTCAGAGTGACAAGACATAGAAGATGGCCACAATGAGTGATGAAGAGGATGAAACGGTCGGCGGTGGCGTGGATGGACAAGACGAGCATCCATGGCCCTATCTACATAAAAAATACATAGTTCAAGGACTCCAACCTTATAGTGTTGTTGAGTTGCCATCATTCAAAAACCTTTTAAATGGTTTGCGACCAAGCACTAACGTCATTACGAGGTCCACTGTCCGCTCGAAGATCAGCAAAGCTGCTCAAACCATGAACGAGAAAGTCACTGCTGCTATGAGTGAAGTTGAATGGATCGCGACAACAACAGATTGCTGGACAGCCCGACGAAGAAGTTTCATTGGGGTAACTGCTCACTGGATCGACACTGAAAGCTTTGAAAGGCGTTCTGCTGCAGAAGACTGAAGGGCTCCCATCATGGGCAGAGTTTAAGGGGGTGCAGGGGGTGCATTGCACCCCCTGGTGGCCGGGGGTGAAATAGCTTTTTTTTTTTTTTTTTTTTTTTTTTTAATCAAGATTATTTTTATTTTAATAAAATTATAATAATTGTGAGAAACAAATCTGAATTCTATTATGTTTTGTTTTACAATACATTCATTTTATAGTAGTAATCATGTCACATTATAAGGCGAACCTTCTGTAGTGTGGCAGTGAAAGGGTTAACGCGCGGCCAAGCACCACCATTTGCAGCAGCAGCATCCTGATGAATTGAAAATGGGGGACCCTGATGTAAACAAGACGAAAGTCTTTCTCTGGTCTGCATCCCCTTAACAATTGTGTGTATTGAGCTGTACTGTATTGTACCCATTCTGCAATCTGTTAATAAAGTTTTCAATCAATCAATCAATCAGAATGCCCCGCGCGATAGTACATTGTAACGCTTGTACAAAGCCACTTATTCTGAGATGATAATTAATGTATCTGGATAACCAATGCACGGATTTTGTCGAGGCAGGTAGCGTTATTTCGGGAAAATTGATATCTATAGTCTGGTATATTTTTCGTCCACGAAAAATGGAGGCTGTAATAATTATTATTGCTCGAGAGTCTCTATGAATAATAATAATTAGAGCCTCCATTTTTCAAGTCAGTTAAAAATGATCCCCCGTAGTGCTGTGTGTGTGAGTGTGTGTGTGTGCTGCTGTACTACCTAAATAAAATAAAAAATTAGGGGTTAGGGCATTGTAAAAACGCTAAAATAATTAAATAAAGGTCAAAAAAATCGTGTGCATTCGCCAAGCAGTCGCACCCCCTGGCGTCAAGTTCAAACTCCGCCTATGGCTCCCATACTTTCAATGTTTTGGCCAGTGCCTTAAACGACATTCACTTGGAGTACAAAATCTGCATTATGCTGTGGTTAATATTGTGATATTATTCAGGGTATACTCCAGTATTCTGTCTTTAATATTGTGATATTATTCAGGATAATCCAGGATGCTGTGGTTAATATTGTGATATTATTCAGGGTACTCCAGTATTCTGCCTTTAATATTGTGATATTATTCAGGGTACTCCAGTATTCCGTCTTTAATATTGTGATATTATTCAGGGTACTCCAGTATTCTGTCTTTAATATTGTGATATTATTCAGGGTACTCCAGTATTCTGCCTTTAATATTGTGATATTATTCAGGATAATCCAGTATGCTGTGGTTAATATTGTGATATTATTCAGGATACACCATTCTGTTTTTAATATTGTCATATTATTCAGGATACTACAGTATTCTGTCTTTAATATTGTGATATTATTCATGCTGTGATGTGAATGCCGTCCATGTTAGTTTACCTTCAATGGAGAAGTGCATTAAATAATTGTAATGCAAAAAAAGTGTCCTCTGTTCTTTCATTTCAGCATTGTCTATCGCAGAACACATTCCATTGTGGGGAGAGTGTATGCTTGGTTTCATTCCAGCCTTGCCTAAACACCAGCTGATGATTTCACTAATTGGCTCACCTCTTCAACTAACTCACCTGGTGCAATGCATAGTTAAAATGAAAACTTGGCCGATGATGGAATTAGTTTGAGACCCATGGTCTATCCTTTTCCCAATTTTTTTTTACTTTTACTTTTTAGTACTTAAGTACATTTAAAAGTAGGACTTTTTTACTTTTACTCAAGTGTGTTTTTAGCCAGATACTTTGACTTTTACTTGAGTCAGATTTTGAGACAGTACCCATACTTTCACTTAAGTATAATTTCTGGGTACTTTTTACACCCCTGGTTATGTCCACCCTTGACGGACATAACTAACAAACAATCCAACATTATTATCTGTCAGACATTAACAACTAACTAACTGACTAACATTCTGATTATGAGTTCATAATGGATCCTTACATGATTGTATGAGAAAAACATGAAGATATCCAGCCACAAATATCCAATAAAGTATTCCTCTCGCCATGTTGATCCAGGATCAGGATGGCTCTCCGCTGTGACTGACTGCTGCTGCGGCTGCTGCGGGAGGTGGTGTCGTATAAACCAGGAGGGCAAATCACAATGTCTGGGTGATGATGGGTTTACACAACAGAGCCGTGGTGCCATGTGTCACTCAGGTGTAGCCAAGCAGCGAGCAGAGAGGGAGAGAGCCTGGTTTAACTGGATTACACTCCTCCTCACGCACTATTCCTTTGTAGTAGCATGGTGAGCTTTGATTAAACCACACTTATAACTGAGTGAAAACACTTGCTGTGTGCTAATGTCAAGGAAGCATACAGTTCCACCCCACCACCCCCTGGCCACCACGCCCCCCCCCCCCTGGTTCATCAGACTACAATCTGGTGAACCTTGCATCAGCAGGCCTTTATAATCTTTTAAAATTGATTTATTAATTTATTTTCTTCTTCATTAGAGATATCGTTTGAAGAAGTGTGTTTTTAGTCAGTGGTGGGAAGTTCGTTCCACCATTGTGGAGCGAGGACCAAGAATAGGCGGGTTCTCTTTGATGCCCCCTTTTTTAGTGATTAGTGATTGACAGCACTAATAAATATATGACCACAGTCAATGCAGCCAGGTTTCCAATAGCACCTACACAAACACGCATGCCCCGATCTCAAAACAAAACGTGCACACACACAAGGTATCTCTCTCTCTCACACACACACAGCATTATGTACGTCACGTGGAATCCCAAACACTAACGTCACGGTGACCAAATGCGTCCACATTTTTATAGGATTCTATCACATTTTCATAACAATAGCGAATATTACTTACCTTGCGCCGTTTTCATTGAGGTTTCTTACAAATTAACGATGTTTTATTTGTCCTATATATGCGGATAACATTTAAAATCTTAAATTGTACCATTTTGTTTCCCTTTAGACAACAAACATAATGCTAATGATGTGCTTTTGTTAAGATAATTAGTTTACCATTCGCGGTCACTGTACTGAGGTCGCATTAATAGTTTACCGCTGTTCAGATCGCGTCAAAGAATAGACGCGTCCCAGTGACCTGTGACCTGTGCTAAAGGTCTTGGGAAATGTATTCATGTAGTTTTCAACATTTTCACCTTTTAATTTTAAACCAATGCTGCCATCTACTGACAACAGAAAGTGTTGTGTATCATCAACTTGAGAGGCACTTCCGTAAACACCGTCGGCCAAAACCCATTCTAGAGATTCCCACTTTTTACTGGGAATGGGGCGTAGCCGAATTTGGTCCGAGACAATAAGAGTGACTGAGATTGGTCTACGTTCCGTTACATGCGAAACTGCAAATGATCAGGCCTATACCAAGAATAACTTCAAACTCACTCTCACCCTTAAAAGACACATAGACACGTTGCAAAGTGAGTTCACTTCTTGGTATAGTGGTCTGTGCTGTTGCCTGCGGTGTGGGAGACCACCGGTTCGAAACTCCCTCTGGGCATCGAAGTTTAAGGTGACGATGTCACAACCGTTACATTGGTGCCGAATGACCCGGATGCCTTGGGTGGAGTGGGTGAGTGTAATGGATGGTACCACGAAGCGCAGTCACGATGGACTTCAGATGTTGTGATGTGACTGGGGAGAGTAGCGGTACTATGGGTTAAACTCACTCTCACCCTTAAAAGACACGTTGCAAAGAAGTGAATTCACCTCTTGGTATAGCGGTCTGTGCTGTCGAAACTCCCCCGGGGCATCGAAGTTTAAGTTGACGATATATAAAATAGCCTATTTATAAAGGAAAACATCTTACTTTTACTATTGCATATCGCCCCAACAGGTCCACGGAGGACGCCATATCCCATGTGCTGCACACAGCAGCATCACACCTGGACAAGAGGCAGGGGAACTATGTGAGAATGCTATTCATTGACTACAGCTCACCATTCAATACCATAGTCCCCTCCAAACTCATAGCCAAGCTCAGGGACCTGGGCTTGAACTATGACCTCTGCCAGTGGGTCTTGGACTTCCTGACGGGCAGACCCCAGGTGGTGAGAGCAGGCAACTGCACCTCCTCATCCATCACTCTCAACATAGGGGCCCCCCAGGGCTGTGTTCTGAGTCCCCTCCTCTACTCCCTGTACACACATGACTGTGTGGCACAGCGGAACAACAACACAATCATCAAGTTTGCTGACGACACAGTAGTGGTGGGCCTGATCTCTGCAAACGACGAGAGGGCCTACCTGGAAGAGGTAAAGGTTCTAGCGGGATAGTGTCAAGAGAACAGCCTCTCCCTGAACGTCAGCAAAACAAAAGAGATTATTGTAGACTTTAGGAGGTCGCGGGTCAGGGACTACAGCCCCCTCAGCATCGATGGGGCACCGGTTGAGAGAGTGAACAGTTTTAAGTACCTCGGAGTCCACATATCCAAGGACTTGACATGGACCACACACATTGACAGTGTTATCAAGAAGGCACGGCAACGCCTCTACTTCCTTAGGCGCCTAAGGAAGTTCCAAGTGAGTCCGAAGATCCTTAAGAACTTCTACTCATGCACAATAGAGAGCATCCTGACTGGCAATATCACCTCCTGGTTTGGGAATAGCACTGCACAAGACCGTAGCAGACTACAGAGAGTGGCCTGTTCAGCCGAACGCACAATTGGAGGGAGGCTTCCCACTCTCCAAGACATTTACAACAAGCGCTGCATGGGTAAGGCTAAGAGAATAATCAAAGACCCCAGCCACCCAAACAACTGCCTCTTTGAACTGCTGCGGTCAGGCAAGCGATACCGGAGTCTCATGGCAAGCACAGAGAGACTCAGAAGGAGCTTCTATCCCCAGGCCATCAGGATGCTCAATGAACAATAACACTATGTAACAAACCATCAAATACACCCACAGCACACACATCCACACGTACACACTCACTTTAAATAAACAACTCACTGTAGCACCCACTTTACCCACTTTAGACACTTAACACACTTTATATTTATTGGTAAGAGATTTGCACATCATCTCATACCTCATTGCACCTCACCACCACAAGGTGGCACCACAAGCTAAGCTATACCTCACAATTTCTACACTGTACTGTATATTGTTGTAACTCAGTTACCTTCTCTACTCTGCATTGTATATACTGTATATATGTATATTGAAATTTTTTGTTTTGTTTACACTTGTTTACATACTTGACTTTCTATTTTATACTATCCTTTATTTTATCTAGCACACTCTCAGGAGCAAAACAGAAAGAAGCATTTCATACAAAAGTATTCTGTATTTCTGTATGACAACTAATAAAGAAACCATAGCGCCGACACTGTGGAGGCTACAGGTCAGCTATAGAGACAGACTGGAGCTAAGGACAGCTATAGAGACAGACTGGAGCTAAGGACAGCTATAGAGACAGACTGGAGCTAAGGACAGCTATAGAGACAGACTGGAGCTAAGGACAGCTATAGAGACAGACTGGAGCTAAGGACAGCTATAGAGATAGACTTGAGCTAAGGACAGCTATAGAGACAGACTGGAGCTAAGGACAGCCATGGTCAGCTATAGAGACAGACTAGAGCTCAGGACAGCTAACGGCAGCTATAGAGACAGACTGATGCCACCATCCACTTCAATGTTAACGTTAATATCGCCTAATCTATGTTTTAAATGATGGCTATGTGTCTAATCTGCCCGTCGCTTATCAAAGACTATTTTCCTGTCAGTGCTGTCAAGGCAGATTGGTTTTTTATCGCGTCATTTCCGTTTCAGAGCATTTAGAAAAGCACCCGTTTTGAGATCAAAAACAGCCCATTCTGGACCATTCTATGAAAATCGTCTTTTACTGGAATATTCCACAACGTTGATATTCGTCGGCCTTTTTATGAATCGTTTTCAAATAAACGCTAGATGATCAATATTATACGTGCACGCAAGCACATTCGGGCCGCGCATGGATAATCGCCGCATTGATTTCCTCTTGGACTTTTACAGTGAAACCGAAAGAGCCCATTTCACAAAACAGCTTATAACTTCATCAAAATTAGTCTGATTATCCTAACACTGATAACATAGATTCCTTACCTGACATCAGATGGTATCCAACTGGTATATTCCAATTCCTGATCACCATTCGAAAAAATCGATAAGTGTATAGATTCAATGCGATACAGTAGAACTCCATGATCAGCGGGGCTCAGAGGCTCCAGAATGAACTGTGGTAACCCCGGCTGGATCAGTGGACTGGAAAATGTGGAGTACCGGATTTTTTTCCCCATCCATTTTCATTGAGTCCATTCCAAAATCCCTTATGTCATCTGGGAGACGATAGGGGGCGCTTTTTTCCACATATGATCGCCGGCGGTGCTCGTGTATACTCGGGTAGGCTCGCGTGATGCAATATGATTTCAGATCGCTAAAAAAAAAATAAAAAAAAATACGAGAAATCTCGTGAGTAGCTTTCAACCACATAAAAATAAATCGTGTGTGGCAGTTAAAGTGTTAAGACAGAATGCAGGCTACAGGTCAGCTATAGAGACAGACTGGAGCTCAGGACAGCTAAGGACAGCTATAGGGATCAGACCATATTACTGTCATCAGACCATGAGTTACTGTCATCAGACCATGTGTTACTGTCATCAGACCATGAGTTACTGTCATCAGACCATGAGTTACTGTCATCAGACCATGTGTTACTGTCATCAGACTAGGCTTGGGCGGTATGACGGTATTACGGTATACCAGGGTATTTAGAAATCCCGACGGTATTGAAAATCAATACCGTCAAAACGGAGTTTTGTTGTAGTGCACACACGCGCCAGCAGAGGGCGAGACCAGTCCTCACTAGTGGAGCGAGCCACGCAGAGCTGGTTGTCTACACACAGGAGGTGGGGAAACCCCGCTTCAGTGGTGGGAATTAAATGAGACACGCTTACCGTTGCTGGTGCTGCTGGCTAACTGGCTATTCTGAGAGCTAACTGTTGTGTATGATCACAACGGTGTTCACCCTTTACGGTAATGTTGCGACAGTGCTGTGAAAATACCGTAAAGCGTTGTGGTAACGAGAGTGTGTGTTGTTGTTGTGTGTAGGATGCTGCGGGCGAACTGCTACCATTCTGAGAGCTAATGTTAGCACTAGGATGCTGCGGGTGAACTGCTACCATTCTGAGAGCTAACGTTAGCACTAGGATGCTGCGGGTGAACTGCTACCATTCTGAGAGCTAACGTTAGCACTAGGATGCTGCGGGCGAACTGGCCATCTCCGTGATTTGTTTACTTGGTAACACGGGTTGCCCCCCCGCTGATGAAAATGAAATTCATACCGTCATATACCGTATACCGGGGTATTAGGTAATCAAGGTATGACGGTGTGAAAAAAATTATACCGCCCAAGCCTACATCAGACCATGGGTTACTGTCATCAGACCATGAGTTACTGTCATCAGACCACGTGTTACTGTCATCAGACCATGTGTTACTGTCATCAGACCATGAGTTACTGTCATCAGACCATGAGTTACTGTCATCAGACCACGTGTTACTGTCATCAGACCATGAATTACTGTCATCAGACCATGAGTTACTGTCATCAGACCATGTGTTACTGTCATCAGACCATGTGTTACTGTCATCAGACCATGTGTTACTGTCATCAGATCATGTGTTACTGTCATCAGAACATGTGTTACTGTCATCAGTTAGACCATGAGTTACTGTCATCAGACCATGTGTTACTGTCATCAGAACATGTGTTACTGTCATCAGTTAGACCATGAGTTACTGTCATCAGATCATGAGTTACTGTCATTAGACCATGTGTTACTGTCATCAGACCATGAGTTACTGTCATCAGATCATGAGTTACTGTCATCAGACCATGAGTTACTGTCATCAGACCACGTGTTACTGTCATCAGACCATGAGTTACTGTCATCAGACCATGAGTTACTGTCATCAGATCATGAGTTACTGTCATCAGACCATGAGTTACTGTCATTAGACCATGTGTTACTGTCATCAGACCATGAGTTACTGTCATCAGACCATGTGTTACTGTCATCAGACCATGTGTTACTGTCATCAGATCATGTGTTACTGTCATCAGAACATGTGTTACTGTCATCAGTTAGACCATGAGTTACTGTCATCAGACCATGTGTTACTGTCATCAGAACATGTGTTACTGTCATCAGTTAGACCATGAGTTACTGTCATCAGATCATGAGTTACTGTCATTAGACCATGAGTTACTGTCATCAGACCACGTGTTACTGTCATCAGACCATGAGTTACTGTCATCAGAACATGTATTACTGTCATCAGTGAGACCATGAGTTACTGTCATCAGATCATGAGTTACTGTCATTAGACCACGTGTAACTGTCATTAGACCATGTGTTACTGTCATCAGACCACGTGTTACTGTCATCAGACCACGTGTTACTGTCATCAGACCATGAGTTACTGTCATCAGATCATGAGTTACTGTCATCAGACCATGAGTTACTGTCATCAGACCATGTGTTACTGTCATCAGACCATGAGTTACTGTCATCAGACCATGAGTTACTGTCATCAGACCATGAGTTACTGTCATCAGACCACGTGTTACTGTCATCAGACCATGAGTTACTGTCATCAGACCATGAGTTACTGTCATCAGATCATGAGTTACTGTCATCAGATCATGAGTTACTGTCATCAGACCATGTGTTACTGTCATCAGACCATGTGTTACTCTCATCAGACCATGAGCCCATGAGAATATAAAGAGTCTATGAACAGTATTCTACAAATCAAGACCCAAACTCTAATCTACCATTATTAGTACAGCTGAATTAAAATCACTGTAATATTTTCAATCACATCATGATTTTGGATTGTTGCATTTAAATATTAGGAGCCTATTATCTAAAGTGGATTGTGTTCATGTGTTGATTGATGAAGCCTCCTCTTCCCGGACAGACTCGTGGCTCATAGGAAAGGCTTCTAACTTGGATGAAACCCTGGATGGATACAAGCTATTTCTAATGGATAGCAAATAGAAAGGGGGATAGGTATTTGGGGGGGGGGGGGGGGTTGTACGTTTGCCATGTTGTTTCAGCAAGTTCACACATTTCACGCATCAGTGATTTTTCAGAATTAATGATTTGTTCCTGAAATACACTAGCTTCAGCCGCTAGTGTTAGCTGTTAGCAATGACAGCAGCCAGCCAGCTCGCTTATTGGATGGCCTCATGTTCGCTATTAAGAAAAAATAAAACCATATGTTAATGTGGAAGCTCAGCCATTTCAAGTATCAACAATGTAACTTTCAGAATGAATGCTTTTGATCCTGGAAATTACGTTAGCCTGCTGCAACTCCCAAATATCTAGCTGTTAACAATGACAGCAGCTAGCTAGCTCGCTTATTTCATTATGTCACGTTCACTATTAGCGTAGTTCCCAGTGACTATCGAATATTAATTTTGTGAGTTTTGCCCATCCCTGGAATTAACTACCGAAAACTTTTTAAACTCTTCATTCCATTATAAGATTTTAATCTTTTAAGCTCTGATATTTTAGGTGTTGTTTGTTTTAATTGATATACTGTACATGTTTGTTGATGTTTGAGTTTCTGTCTGAACTCTACTTGTTTGTCCAAAGTGTTTTATATGACTATTGCAGGTCACACATGAAAAGGAGATCCGCATCTCATGTGTTTTTACCAGAATAAATTAAGACAAATAGATACAATCACATAAACCTTTCCTGTAATAAAGTACAAGTCATTACTGTTCCAAGTTAAGTAATCACATTACAGTAATCACATTACAGTAGCTGACCTACCAAACAGGCTGTTTCCTGGAGCTGCTACTAATGACTGTTTACTAACAAAGTAATCAATTCATCCAAAGATTGACAATTGAACGTTTACATTTAAGTTTACTCAAGTTTCAAGTTTCAAGTTTCTTTAATAGTTGTCATACAGAAGTACAGAATACTTTCATACAAAATGCTTCTTACTGTTACGCTCCAGAGACTGTGCTAGACAAGATAGTATCAAATAACATAGTATAGCATGTAATTTAGAAGAAGAAAATGAGGTCACAGTGTTCGGTATAGACATATGTACAATGTTTTGAGTTACCATATAATATACAATATTATGCAGTGTACTAATGTACAGTACTATATAGTGCAAAGCAGAAATGGGATGAGGTACAATTTAGGTACAATTTACAGTAAGGTGTACGGGTTGTAGTGCAATCCTTCATCAATAAATATAAAGTGTGGGGAGTGGGTGCTACAGTGTGTTTGTTTAAAGTGGGTGTGTGCTATAAAGTGTGTGGAGTGGGTGCTACAGTGTGTTTGTTTAAAGTGAGTGTGTGCGTGTGGATGTGTGTGCTATGTGCGTTTGGTGGTTGTTGTTGTGTAGTGTTCATTGTTTGTTTAGCAGCCTGATGGCCTGGGGATAGAAGCTTCTTCTGAGTCTTTCTGTGCTCGCCTTGAGACTCCGGTATCGCTTGCCTGACCGCAGCAGTTCAAAGAGGCAGTTGTTCGGGTGACTGGAGTCTTTAATGATTCTCTTAGCCTTGCCCTTGCAACGCTTGTTGTAAATGTTCTGGTGGTATATTATATGCATTTATTTCATGAATGCACACTGAAATCAAGCTAATGCATTATTGTGTTGTTATGGATCCTGATTAATAATGTCATGATTACATTTAATAACAGTCTTGGTTATTGGTCTAGTCTCTAAATAAAAAAAATTATAATTAAAAAAGACACAAGACATCAGTTGGTTCATTTAGGCAAATGCCTTGTTAAAAATAAATGTTTTTAGTCCCCTTTTAGAAGCCTCAACGGACTGTGGTGCTCTTAGATGGTCGGGGAGGGCATTCCACAGCCGAGGAGCAGCTGAGCAGAAGGCCCAGTTGTCCATGGTGCCGAGGTTTGTTTTGTGTATGGGTTGGAATGTGTTTGAGTGTCCAGAGTGGAGGGAGCGGGTAGGGAATGGAGTATGGGTGTGATGTGTTCATATTTACGCACTCTCATCAGGATCCTAGCAGCACAGTTCTGAATGTACTGGAGCTTCTGGATGCTCTTGCTAGGGATCCCGATGAGCAGTGCGTTGCAGTAGTAAAGCCTTGAGGAGACAAAGGCGTGAACAAGTTTTTCGGCATCTCGGAGTCTGGCTATATTTCTGAGGTGGAAGAATGAGGTTGTGCACAGGTGCTTAATGTGGGAGTCAAAGGTCAGGTGGGGGTCCATTTTTACACCCAGGTTAGTGATTACAGGTGAGAGGGGAAGGTTCTGGCTGGAAAAGGTGATGCTGGTTATTGGGGAAGATTTGATCTGGTGTCGGGTGCCGATTAGAGGCTTCTGTCTTGGAGCTGTTTAGCTGCAGGAAATTGTGAGTCATCCACGCCTTTATCTCCTCAAGGCAGGTGGCCAGTGTGGATGAAGGTGACGAAGGTGGTGATGGCAGGTGGGCAGAGGGGAGTGGGGCAGTCCTGAGGTAGAGTTGGGTATCATCAGCGTAGCAATGGAAGGATATCCCATGCCGGCTGACACGACCATGTATAGTGTGAAGAAGGTGGGGCCGAGGACGGAACCTTGGGGGACGCTCACGTTAAGAGGTTAAGGTTCATTTGAAGGTTCGATTCACAGTTATGTTTAGGGTTAAGGTTTGTTTTAAGGTTTGATTGCCGGTTATAAGTTAGTTTAATGTAACAGTGTGGTTATGGTTATGGTCCCGGATAGCGCAGAGGGCCAAACACAGTGCATGAAGAACACAAGGGTGTCTGAGTGTGAAGAATATAAGGGTGTCTGAGTGTGAAGAACATAAAGGTGTCTGAGTGTGAAGAACATAAAGGTGTCTGAGTGTGAAGAACATAAAGGTGTCTGAGTGTGAAGAACATAAAGGTGTCTGAGTGTGAAGAACATAAAGGTGTCTGAGTGTGTAGAACATAAAGGTGTCTGAGTGTGAAGAACATAAAGGTGTCTGAGTGTGAAGAACATAAAGGTGTCTGAGTGTGAAGAACATAAAGGTGTCTGAGTGTGAAGAACATAAAGGTGTCTGAGTGTGAAGAACATAAAGGTGTCTGAGTGTGAAGAACATAAAGGTGTCTGAGTGTGAAGAACATAAAGGTGTCTGAGTGTGAAGAACATAAAGGTGTCTGAGTGTGAAGAACATAAAGGTGTCTGAGTGTGAAGAACATAAAGGTGTCTGAGTGTGAAGAACATAAAGGTGTCTGAGTGTGAAGAACATAAAGGTGTCTGAGTGTGGAGAACATAAAGGTCTCTGAGTGTGAAGAACATAAAGGTGTCTGAGTGTGAAGAACATAAAGGTGTCTGAGTGTGAAGAACATAAGGGTGTCTGAGTGTGAAGAACATAAGGGTGTCTGAGTGTGAAGAACATAAGGGTGTCTGAGTGTGAAGAACATAAAGGTGTCTGAGTGTGAAGAACACACACAGCGGTTCTGGGACCAGCGTGACAATGGGACCAAAGGGGGAATGATAACGGGCTGGTGTGTGTGTCTGTTATCATGTAGTATGTAGCGTGTCGGTGTGTCTATGTAATGAGTGATGTATCAGTGTTATCATGTAGTATGTAGCATGTTGGTGTGTTATCATGTAGTATGTAACGTGTTGTTGTGTTAGCATGTAGTATGTAGCGTGTTGGTGTGTCTATGTAATGAGTGATGTATCAGTGTTATCATGTAGTATGTAGCGTGTTGGTGTGTCTATGTAATGAGTGATGTATCAGTGTTATCATGTAGTATGTAGCGTGTTGGTGTGTCTATGTAATGAGTGATGTATCAGTGTTATCATGTAGTATGTAGCGTGTTGGTGTGTTAGCATGTAGTATGTAGCGTGTTGGTGTGTCTATGTAATGAGTGATGTATCAGTGTTATCATGTAGTATGTAGCGTGTTAGTAGTGTGTTGGTGTGTTAGTATGTATCATGTTGGTAGCGTGTTGATGCGTTAATGATCTATGAAGTGTTCTCACCACTGCCTGTTTATGTATCAATGATTAGTTGAGATAGATTATAATATTTGTAGGACAGACAGAAAGACAGACAGACAGACAGACAGACAGACAGACAGACAGACAGACAGACAGACAGACAGACAGACAGACAGACAGACAGACAGACAGACAGACAGACAGACAGACAGACAGACAGACAGACAGACAGACAGACAGACAGACAGACAGACAGACAGACAGACAGACAGACAGACAGACAGACAGACAGCAGAGATGGGGACTTGAGTCTGAAAACTCACAAGTGACTTGGACTCGTACTCAAAATACTTGAGATGTGGAACTTTTTTTATTTTTTTATCATCAATGTCATTCTCTCTCTTATTATCATCTGGTGCTGAATTACATTCTCTCTTAGTATCATCTGGTGCTGAATTACATTCTCTCTCTTATTATTATCTGGCGCTGAATGTAATTATATCTTATTATTATCTGGTGCTGAATGTAATTATATCGTATTATCATCTGGTGCTGAATATCATTCTCTCTCTTATTATCATCTGGTGCTGAATGTCATTATATCTTATTATCATCTGGTGCTGAATGTCATTATATCTTATTATCATCTGGTGCTGAATGTCATTATATCTTATTATCATCTGGTGCTGAATGTCATTATATCTTATTATCAGCTGGTGCTGAATGTCATTATATCTTATTATCATCTGGTGCTGAATGTCATTATATCTTATTATCAGCTGGTGCTGAATGTCATTATATCTTATTATCAGCTGGTGCTGAATGTCATCCTCTCTCTTATTGTGAGCAATAGCAACATGGAGCAGCAACATGGAGCAGCAACATGGAGCAACAACATGGAGCAGCAACATGGAGCAACAACATGGAGCAACAACATGGAGCAACAACATGGAGCAGCAACATGGAGCAGCAACATGGAGCAGCAACATGGAGCAGCAACATGGAGCAGCAACATGGAGCAGCAACATGGAGCAACAACATGGAGCAGCAACATGGAGCAACAACATGGAGCAACAACATGGAGCAGCAACATGGAGCAGCAACATGGAGCAGCAACATGGAGCAACAACATGGAGCAACAACATGGAGCAGCAACATGGAGCAGCAACATGGAGCAGCAACATGGAGCAACAACATGGAGCAACAACATGGAGCAACAACATGGAGCAGCAACATGGAGCAGCAACATGGAGCAACAACATGGAGCAACAGCACCATGATTGGGGGGAGCTGTCCAGTGGAGAGTGGTGCTGAAGTCCTGTGCTATGAGCTCACCTGCAACACCTTCATCTGTCATGACCTTTGACTCTAATAACTCACATAAGGCCCAAACAAAAGAATCTCTAAATGCAACGTCTCTGGTATATCAAAATATAGGTTGCTGAATGTAATTATATCTTATTATTATCTGGTGCTGAATGTAATTATATCGTATTATCATCTGGTGCTGAATATCATTCTCTCTCTTATTATCATCTGGTGCTGAATGTCATTATATCTTATTATCATCTGGTGCTGAATGTCATTATATCTTATTATCATCTGGTGCTGAATGTCATTATATCTTATTATCATCTGGTGCTGAATGTCATTATATCTTATTATCAGCTGGTGCTGAATGTCATTATATCTTATTATCATCTGGTGCTGAATGTCATTATATCTTATTATCAGCTGGTGCTGAATGTCATTATATCTTATTATCAGCTGGTGCTGAATGTCATCCTCTCTCTTATTGTGAGCAATAGCAACATGGAGCAGCAACATGGAGCAGCAACATGGAGCAACAACATGGAGCAGCAACATGGAGCAACAACATGGAGCAACAACATGGAGCAACAACATGGAGCAGCAACATGGAGCAGCAACATGGAGCAACAACATGGAGCAGCAACATGGAGCAGCAACATGGAGCAGCAACATGGAGCAACAACATGGAGCAACAACATGGAGCAACAACATGGAGCAGCAACATGGAGCAGCAACATGGAGCAACAACATGGAGCAACAGCACCATGATTGGGGGGAGCTGTCCAGTGGAGAGTGGTGCTGAAGTCCTGTGCTATGAGCTCACCTGCAACACCTTCATCTGTCATGACCTTTGACTCTAATAACTCACATAAGGCCCAAACAAAAGAATCTCTAAATGCAACGTCTCTGGTATATCAAAATATAGGTTGCTGGATGGACCACATCAGTCGCTTTGGTCATGTTCACTCTGATAGGCCAGTCACTTTGGCCATGTTCACTCTGATAGGCCAGTCACTTTGGTCATGTTCACTCAGATAGGTCAGTCACTTTGGTCATGTTCACTCAGATAGGCCAGTCACTTTGGCCATGTTCACTCTGATAGGTCAGTCACTTTGGTCATGTTCACTCTGATAGGCCAGTCACTTTGGCCATGTTCACTCTGATAGGCCAGTCACTTTGGTCATGTTCACTCTGATAGGTCAGTCACTTTGGTCATGTTCACTCTGATAGGTCAGTCACTTTGGTCATGTTCACTCAGATAGGTCAGTCACTTTGGTCATGTTCACTCTGATAGGTCAGTCACTTTGGTCATGTTCACTCTGATAGGTCAGTCACTTTGGTCATGTTCACTCAGATAGGTGAATATTTTCCTGTTACTCTGAGTAACGTTAGTCTATATAATTTTAGTCACCCTCTATATACAGTATTCAGAAGTAATAAGACTGATAGAGCCTGATATAATATGACTGCTCATTACAACCAGAAGATACTTGAGACTTGACTTGAACTTCTAAGCATCTCTGACAGACAGATATATACTGTAGATAGATAGATAGATAGATAGATAGATAGATAGATAGATAGATAGATAGATAGATAGATAGATAGATAGATAGATAGATAGATAGATAGATAGATAGATAGATAGATAGATAGATAGATAGATAGATAGATAGATAGATAGATAGATAGATAGATAGATAGATAGATAGATAGATAGATAGATAGATAGATAGATAGATAGATAGATAGATAGATAGATAGATAGATAGATAGATAGATAGATAGATAGATAGATAGATAGATAGATAGATAGATAGATAGATAGATAGATAGATAGATAGATAGATAGATAGATAGATAGATAGATAGATAGATAGATAGATAGATAGATAGATAGATAGATAGATAGATAGATAGATAGATAGATAGATAGATAGATAGATAGATAGATAGATAGATAGATAGATAGATAGATAGATAGATAGATAGATAGATAGATAGATAGATAGATAGATAGATAGATAGATAGATAGATAGATAGATAGATATAGACGTCCTCTCCTCTATCTCACACTCCTCTCTTCTTTTTAGTTTCCATAGTAACAGAGTGTCGTCATCAGGCAGCCCACTCAGGCAACACAGCTCTGACACACACACACACACACACACACACACACACACACACACACACACACACACACACACACACACACACACACACACACACACACACACACACACACACACACACGCACACACACACGGTGATCATGAAGCCATCCCATATCTTCATCACTGCTATGAGATATGGAGACAGAGAGAGAGAGACATGCGATGAGAGAGAGTAGATGAAAGATAGAGGTAGAGAGGAGAGAGAGAGGAGAGGAATGATAGAGGTTGAGAGAAGAAGAGGAGAGAGAGTAGTAGAGGAAAGATAGAGGTAGAGATAAAAAAAGAGGAGAGAGAGCAGTGGCGGCTGGCCACTAGGGGCGCCGACCCCCCTGCTTAACCCTGGTTAAAAGAGAGAAGAACAAGAAATATTTTTGTTTTGTTTTTTGTTTTATAGCCCTATAAATAATATAAACATGTTTAAAATGAATAATATTTACTCATTTTAAGTATGTTTGTGTTTCCAATGCACAATATAACGTTAATATATCAAATATAAATAATCGTTTTCCTGAACAGGAAGTGACTCACTGTCTGTAGCCGCATTTCTCCTAGCCGTATTTCTCTCGTCTCGGGCTAGACGCAATAGCGCTCTGAGTGTGCGTGCACGCCGTGCACTGTTTCATCGCTGTATCCGTCGCAGCCAATCAGTGCGTAACGCGCTGTCCGTTGAAATATGATGTTTATGATGGAAGCCGGGCGCGATTTGAAGCGGTCTAAGCCAGCAGCCTTAGCAGCGTCTATAATTTCCGTAGCCGCATTTCGCAGAGACGCTCTCTGATTGGCCGACGTCAGTTTTTTTTTTCGTAGCCGCATTTCACGGAGACGCTCTCTGATTGGCCGACGTCAGTTTCTGTTGTGTAACTTGTGTTGTTGTGAGATGCAGCTATTTGTCTTAGAGCGTGACGGCAAGTTCTTTCGACGGTTAAGCTTAGGCACTCTTTCAAAGTTGGTTAAGGTTAGAGTTTGTCTTAGAGCAGGGCGATAGAACGTCAGGTAGTTTGCAGGCTGTTTGACAAGGAAATGGGCAAAGACACAGCTCGTCACTCACACAGTACTTGTTGGCTAACTTGGCTAACAAGAAGCTATATATGGATTGCAGTGTGGACATGCATGGACATCAACACAGTCTGGACAGTGGAGTGTATATACTTTATCAAGCCCTTCTGCCTGCTGGACCACTATGCGTTTCAACTTAACAACAACAAGGTAGAGTTGCGATATCTCTCTCTCTCTCTCTCTCTCTCTCTCTCTCTCTCTCTCTCTCTCTCTCTCTCTCTCTCTCTCTCTCTCTCTCACTCTCTCTGATTGTGTAGGGCATATTGGCTGCATTTGACTGACTGTGATCATAATTGATTGATGGCAATGGTGACAGTTGTACCCAATTAAATATTCGCCAATGCGTGGTACATGTTTGCAAAATGTTTGGTATAGCGCCCCCCATGGAGAAGAATGTACGGGCCGCCACTGAGAGAGAGTAGTAGTAGAGGAGAGATAGAGGTAGAGATAAAAAAAGAGGAGAGAGAGTAGTAGTAGAGGAAATATAGAGGTAGAAAGAAGAAGAGAGAAGAGAGAGTAGAGGAAAGATAGAGGTAGAGAAGAAGAAGAAGAGAGGAGAGAGAGTAGAGGAAATATAGAGGTAGAGAAGAAGAAGAGAGGAGAGAGACTAGAGGAAGTATAGAGGTAGAGAAGAAGAGGAGAGAGAGAGTAGAGGAAATATAGAGGTAGAGAAGAAGAAGAGAGGAGAGAGAGTAGAGGAAGTATAGAGGTAGAGAAGAAGAAGAGAGGAGAGAGAGGAGAGGAAATCTAGAGGTAGAGAAGAAGAAGAGGAGAGAGAGAGTAGAGGAAATCTAGAGGTAGAGAAGAAGAAGAGAGGAGAGAGAGTAGAGGAAATCTAGAGGTAGAGAAGAAGAAGAGGAGAGAGAGAGAGTAGAGGAAATATAGAGGTAGAGAAGAAGAAGAGAGGAGAGAGAGTAGAGGAAGTATAGAGGTAGAGAAGAAGAAGAGAGGAGAGAGAGTAGAGGAAGTATAGAGGTAGAGAAGAAGAAGAGAGGAGAGAGAGTAGAGGAAATCTAGAGGTAGAGAAGAAGAAGAGAGGAGAGAGAGTAGAGGAAGTATAGAGGTAGAGAAGAAGAAGAGAGGAGAGAGAGAGTAGAGGAAGTATAGAGGTAGAGAAGAAGAAGAGAGGAGAGAGAGAGTAGAGGAAGTATAGAGGTAGAGAAGAAGAAGAGAGGAGAGAGAGAGTAGAGGAAGTATAGAGGTAGAGAAGAAGAAGAGAGGAGAGAGAGAGTAGAGGAAGTATAGAGGTAGAGAAGAAGAAGAGAGGAGAGAGAGGAGAGGAAGTATAGAGGTAGAGAAGAAGAAGAGAGGAGAGAGAGTAGAGGCAATCTAGAGGTAGAGAAGAAGAAGAGGAGAGAGAGAGTAGAGGAAGTATAGAGGTAGAGAAGAAGAAGAGGAGAGAGAGAGTAGAGGAAATATAGAGGTAGAGAAGAAGAAGAGAGAGGAGAGAGAGTAGAGGAAGTATAGAGGTAGAGAAGAAGAAGAGAGGAGAGAGAGAGTAGAGGAAGTATAGAGGTAGAGAAGAAGAAGAAGAGAGGAGAGAGAGTAGAGGAAGTATAGAGGTAGAGAAGAAGAAGAGAGAGGAGAGAGAGTAGAGGAAGTATAGAGGTAGAGAAGAAGAAGAGAGGAGAGAGAGTAGAGGAAGTATAGAGGTAGAGAAGAAGAAGAGAGGAGAGGGAAGATAGAGGTAGAGAAGAGAGAGTAGAGGAAAGATAGAGATAGAAAAGAGAGAGTAGAGGAAAGATAGAGGTAGAGAAGAAGAGAGGAGAGGAAAGATAGAGGTAGAGAAGAAGAGAGGAGAGGAAAGATATTTATTACAGTATTATTATAGTAATAAAGTAGAATAATGATGAAGACCCTTGTGGGATATTTATTACAGTATTATTATAGTAATAAAGTAGAATAGTGATGAAGACCCTTGTGGGATCTTCATTACAGTATTATTATAGTAATAAAGTAGAATAGTGACGAAGACCCTTGTGGGATATGTATTACAGTATTATTAGTAGAATAGTCAAGTCAAGAAAAACAAGAACAAGGTGCAATATAAAAGAGACAATACATTTGATAAAAAGTCCAGAGTAACAGCAAAAGTGGCAGGCTAAGGGCATGCGTTCACCTATCTCACAAAAACGCTGGCAGTGCGCCGGTAGTGCTGGCATGAAGCGCATCTTGTAGATGACAAAAAGAAATCTACAGCCATCTTTTTATAGTTTTTTCCTGCCGCGGTTTTGCACATATAGCATATTTTAATACACTTTATTGTATATTAATTATATATATAGTTATTGCCTGGCACCACAGTTCGCCCTTTGCTTTTTATTAGCTTTTTAGTAGTGTATTCGTGTAGTTATTAATTATTATTAGTGTATTTGTGCTTTGTCGCGAATCTCAATGGCCCGTCTCTTGTGGGTAGACAGCCAAGACAGGCAGGCAGCTCCGGTGTCAGGTTACAAACAGAGTGGTAGATATGAATGGCTGTGATTGGTTGTCTGAAAATGAGCTCAGCGCATCGCTCTGAAGTTCAGAAAGTTTCAACTTTAAACGCTGTGTGCGGCCGCACAAAAAAGCCGAAAAAAGAAGCCGACTGCAGCGCATTTCCTATAGGCGGCGCATGCGGCCGCATACGCTCCCTCCCCATTGGGATACATTGAAAAAAGACGCTTGCGCCCATAAATATGAGATAGGTGGACCCGGGCCCTAACTCTGGTCAAAAGCCGGGGAAAAGAGGTGCGTTTTAGTTAGCAATAGTTTAAAATCGATATGGAAACGGACGGGGAGCCAGTGGAGTGAAGCCAGAACTGGTGTGATGTGGTCACGTTTTCTGGTACCAATGAGGAGACGGGCAGCCGCATTTTGGACCAGTTGCAGGCGAGGGAGCAGCGACTGGTCAATACCAACATACAGCGCGTTACAGTAATGTTGAAGACGCTGGTGGGATCTTTACTACCGTAGGTTATAGTAATATAAAAAATATAAAAAAATATAAAATATAAATAAAAAAAAAAAAAAAAAAAAATCCCTAACTAACCATACTGTCATGCACTTGTCCTAATAAACTAACCTACACTGTAGCACTCAACACTTTGATGAACATTGTTACTCAGCTGATAGAGTTGTGCTCTTCCTGATGGCTTGTCGTACAGAACTTGTAAGTCGCTTTGGATAATAGTAGTTGGCGCCGAGGAGAGTGGCAGCCTTTTCATAGCAGCTCCCACCCCCTTTACTTTTTATCGCGTTTACTACTTTCTTAATTATTCTTTTTGTGATTATACTTACATAATAGGTGTATAAGTGACTGTGCGTTGCTTTAGACCAAGTTAAGGCATTTGTAACAACTTCTGTGAAGTTAGCTGAGTTAGGAAAGTTCGGTCGAGCACAGCTCTGAACAATGGACAACAACACCGGCGGCGGGCTGGTTTACCCGCGGCAGCACAACAACAACAACAACAACAGCAACAACGGCGGGCTGGTTTACCCGAGGGAGGCTCTCCTCTGCTTTCGAAACAGAGTTGCAGAACCACCGAGGAATCTACCAGCCGAAATAAGGATTCGCAGACGGGGAAATCGAGCTGGCACGAGCGTGAAGGACAGGAGAGAGGACAGCAGGAGATTCAAGCCTTACCTGCCCGCTGTCGTCATGGGGAACGTGCGATCGCTGGTCAACAAGACCGACGAGCTCTCAGCCCTGATGATCAACCAGCGTGAGTACAAGGAGGCAAGCCTACTGTGCTTCACCGAATCCTGGCTGAACGAGAACATCCCGGACAGTGCAATAGAACAGGAGGGTTTCACGGTGGTGCGCGCCGACCGGAGTAAACAGAGCGGCAAGCGGAGAGGCGGAGGGCTTGTTGTCTTTGTGAACTCCAAATGGTGCCACCCGGGGCACATCACCATTAAGGAACGTATCTGTTCCCCCGACATTGAACTATTGGCACTGAGTCTGCGGCCATACTATTTACCGCGAGAAATAACACACGTCCTGGCTCTCACTGTTTACATCCCTCCCAGCGCGGCGGCGGCGCAGGCGAGTGACGTCATACACTCCACCGTCGCGGCGCTTCAGACAAAACACCCGGATGCATTTATTTTTATCAATGGGGACTTCAACCATGTCAGACTGAACAAGACCCTGACAAACTTCACCCAGTATGTCACCTGCAAAACCAGGGGAGACAAAACTCTGGACCTCCTGTATGCTAACGTGAAGGAGGCTTTCAGTGCGACTTCCCTGCCCCCCCTCGGCCAGTCAGACCACAACCTTGTGAGGCTTGTATCCACATACACGCCTCTCATTAAGAGACAGCCTCCGACCACCATGTCTGTCCCACAGTGGTCTGACGACGTCGAGGAGGAGCTACAGGAGTGTTTCAGGTCGACAGACTGGGATATGTTTGAGAGGGCTTACGGTGATGACATTGATGGACTATCCCACTGCATCACAGACTACATCAGGTTCTGTGAGGAGAGCATCGTACCCACAAAGAGGGTACGCTGCTTCTCAAACAATAAACCCTGGATTAGCAAGGACATTAAACACCTGCTAAACAGGAAAAAGAGGGCCTTCATGGCAGGGGACACTGAGCAGGCCAGGGCTGTCCAAAGGGAGCTCAAAAAAGAGCTAAGGGCAGCCAAGGTCAGCTACAAGGACAGGCTGGAGGGCAGACTACAGGCCAACAACACCAGGGAGGTGTGGGCGGGGGTTAGGAAGATCACTGGTTTCAAACAGCAGGGCACAGCTGTGGAGGGCCCTCCAGAGCGTGCAAACGAGTTCAACTTGTTTTTCAACCGCTTTGACCAGAGTGGCCTCCCCACACCCCTCCCCCCACCCATCGACACCAGCACCAGATCACACCTACAAAGCAGCCCCCCCACCCCCCACCCCCCCACACCCATCAGCAACGGCACCCCACCCCCAACACCAGCAGACTGCCCACCACCCCCAACCCTGACGATCACAACCAGTCAGGTCAGTAGGCAGCTCTCCAAAATTAATGTAAACAAGGCCAGAGGACCGGACAACACCAATCCCAGGGTGCTCAAGGTATGTGCAGAGCAGCTGGCAGCACCGCTCCAGCATCTTTTCAACCTCTCCCTGAGGCTGGAGAGGGTGCCCCAGCTCTGGAAGACCTCCTGCATTGTCCCGGTGCCCAAGAAGGGACGTCCCAGCACCCCCAACGACTATAGGCCAGTCGCTCTGACGTCACACGTCATGAAGACGTTTGAGAGACTGGTCCTGCAACACCTCAAGCCCCTGGTGCGTGACTCCCTCGACCCCCTGCAGTTTGCATACCAGGCAAACATCGGGGTGGAGGATGCCATCATCTACATGCTCCACAGAGCGTACACGCACCTGGAAAAGCCGCGCAGCTCAGTGAGGATCATGTTCTTTGATTTCTCCAGCGCCTTCAACACCATCCAGCCGTCACTGCTGGCGGAGAAGCTCTCTGCGATGCAGCTGGAGCACGGCTTGGTGGCCTGGATCAAGGACTACCTCACTGAGAGGCCACAGTACGTCAGACTAAAGGACAGTCAGTCTGACGTACTGGTGAGCAACACCGGCGCCCCCCAGGGAACTGTGCTGTCACCCTTCCTCTTCACCCTCTACACCTCAGACTTCTGCCGCAACTCCAGCGGGTGCCACCTGCAGAAGTTCTCAGACGACTCCTCCATCGTAAGCTACATCACCGACGATGATGAGGAGGAGTACAGAGCCCTGGTGGAGAGCTTCGTGGGGTGGAGCGACAGCAACCACCTCCAACTCAACACCAGTAAGACCAAGGAGCTGGTGGTGGACTTCCGGAGGGGCAAGAAGAGGCCCCCCCCGATTCCCATCTCCATCCGAGGGGTGGATGTGGAGATGGTGGACTCATACAAGTTCCTTGGGGTACACCTGAACAATAAACTGGACTGGTCGGACAACACAGAGGCCCTCTACAGGAAGGGACAGAGCAGGCTGTTCTTCCTGAGGAGACTCAGGTCCTTCAATGTGTGCAACAAACTGCTGCAGTCTTTTTACCAGTCTGTTGTGGCCAGCATCCTCTTCTATGCTGTGGCATGCTGGGGAGGCTACATCAACTCAAGGGACACCAACAAGCTCAACAAGCTGGTGAGGAAGGCTAGCTCCGTGGTGGGAGTCGAGCTACCTAGACTTGAGGTGATGGTAGAGAGGGGGATGATAAGGAAGCTGGATGCCATTATGGAGAACCCCTACCACCCCCTCTACGACGAGCTAGTCAAGATGAGAAGCTCGTTCAGCCACAGACTCATCCCCCCCCGACACTCAACTAACCGCCTCGGATAGTCCTTCATACCAGCGGCCATCAGGCTCCACAACAGTGGGCAGCGACTAGCAGCCTCCAGGCCCCACAACAGGGGGCAGCGACAGCGACTGCTACCAGACATTGACCTGGGACTTATAGGAACCCAAGGGGGACAAAGTAGACTACCCTGGTACTTTGATTAATGTATACTCAGTAGATAGTAAATTATTATAACACTACCTCTTGCATACTGCACCTCATGTGACACTGTGAATAATGTGAATATTCCTCAGCTAGTCAGATAGTAAATTATATTGACCATATTGATCAAATTGTTTACACTGCCTGTGTTGTCTTTTACTACCTGTATACTGTGTTGTTTTACTACCTGTACCCCTCCCCCCCCCCCCCATGCTGCTATGATGCCTGAATTTCCCCAAGGGGATCAATAAAGGAATATCTTATCTTATCTTATCTTATCTTATCTTAAAAGCGTCAGCTAAATGACTAAATGTAAATGTAAATGTAAATATAGTCGAATAGTGATGAAGACACTGGTGGGATCTTTTTACAGTATTATTATAGTAATATGGTAGAATAGTGATGAAGACCCTGGTGGGATCTTTACTACAGTATTATTATAGTATTATAGCAACAAGCATTACTAGTATACTGTATATAGTCTGGTATATCATTACTAGTATACTGTATATAGTCTGGTACTGTATATCATTACTAGTATACTGTATATAGTCTGGTATATCATTACTATTATACTGTATATAGTCTGGTATATCATTACTATTATACTGTATATAGTCTGGTATATCATTACTAGTATACTGTATATAGTCTGGTATATCATTCATTACTAGTATAATGTATATATTCTGGTATATCATTACTGTAACTGAGGGGTACAATTCCCTGACTGTATTACTAGATATGATACTTACTACCACTACCTTTGTACTTAATATTCGGCCACCCAGTACACGGCATAAATATATTATCATGAACACTCTCACGTAGATGAAACGGATCCAACACAAATGTACGAATTAGAAACAGGTCTTTATTTCCTACACAGCGATGGTGTGTAGAATAAGCACTTAATCACTTAATTACATTTATGAATTGAAATAGTATGCACTTTTATGGCAAGGAGTATTCGTCGGTATATCAATAGAGAATGTCCAATCTCTGAAGGCGCAGGTGGTAAATATACGACCTGGAATAGTTAAGGAATAACAGCAATGATACTTTAATGATTATACTAGATACACTAGAGGGGGTTAATCCGGTCGCTTGTAAGCCGACAGGAGTAGGAGGGGGGGGGGGGTAGAATCCAGCTGCCTCGTCCGGCCAAGGGTATCCCAGGTGAACCCACTGTAGTGCCGTTCAATGCGCCGGCGATCCTTGGACCACAGATGAAAGCAGGTGGACTCTTTGTGGGCCGGCTCTCTCCGTATCCAAAGCATAATCCATGCCTGGGAAGGCGGGCTGTCGTCGGTAGAATAATCCGGTATACAGGTCCACTCGCTCGTCGGCTCTGGGGCTCCTCGGGTGCAGCTTCACATAGGGTCAACCACCCTGGGTAAGCAGCCAGTTCTCTGCCCGAAACGATGGGTACTGACTACGGTAGTATTCTCACCGCACGAAGCACTATATATTAACAGACTATTATTAGCTTAATAGACTACGTCCAACTCGACGATATAGTGCCAAATATGACTATTCAAATATTAATATACACGATGTCTCAATACCGATGGTAGGCGAACTTGGCCTTACTCCCACACGTGGCGTCGCGGGGAGGCTTTACGTCTGTGACTCTATTGGAGGGTAAGAAACTGGACTGAAAAGAAAGTCCTACTTTAGTAGCGCAGTATATATACGCACTATGAACAAATAGTCCCATTAGTGGTGCGGTAGCCAAATTCCTACGCGGAACTAGGACTTGTTCGTACATGTCGAGCGGTACGTTTGAACTGGGTCTGAGGGGTATGGCAGCCTGGCACCAAGGTCTCGACCAATAGTAGAATGGAGACTATTATGGGATGTTCAGTAGGCTAGAATGGATATTCAATGCATATTGTACAAGGAATATACAAGGGATATCAGGGAATATTAGAGAATATACAAATACAATTAAATATATATATATAAATAAATATATATATTCGGTTTAATCTGGCCCTTCACAACAATTACTGTAACTGAGGGGTACAATTCCCTGACTGTATTGATAAGTATGGTATCATTAAACCACTACCGCTTTATGTACTTTAATTACTGGCCATACAGTACATGATATATAAATATGATGAACACTTCCCACAATGAATCGGTTCCACACAAATGGTAATTAAGTATTTATTGCAGCAAAAGGTACATAATATACTTCTCTATTATACTTTGGATGCGCTTATAAGGCAAAGGAATGTGCGTAGGCAAATCAATAATGAATGTCCATTCTCTGGTTACGCAGGAGGTAATTATACAACCTGAATCTTAGGGAATTATATCTATGGTACACTAGTAATATATAGCGGGAGATACTGGAAGGGTCCCCCCGGTTGTAAGCCAGCAGGGGTAGAGGATCTGTCGGTAGTAGAGCGTCTGGTCAACGATGACTAAGGAGACTCCAAGTACAGGAGACGGTGCAATAGTCTCTTGATCCACAGACGAATACAGCTGTTCTCCGTAGACTGTAGCTCCACAGTGAAGAAAGCTAGCCGGCCTCAGGCTCTCTGAGGCGCAGACTCGACTTGGCTCCTCACAGGGTAAATCCCACACGTGTAGGCGTCGGCGATTCTCCGCTCCATAAATCACAGGACCAAAACAAATATAATCCAGCCGCAAAGGGCTATGCAGTCGTCGGGTAGATTAATCCAGTGTACATGTCCACACGGTTCTCGTCTAGGTCTCCTCGGGTGAAAGCGCCATGAAAGCAGCCCAGCCTGGATAAGCACTCTAGCTGATACGAGGAAGCGTTGGTGATGCTGGTCACTGTAGAACTTTAGCCGCACGATACACTATACACAAATAGACTATTACTGACTTAATAGAAATATGTCGCACTCGACGGTATAGCGCCAAACTCTGACAATTCAGTTATTAATTCGCACGCGGTCTCAATGCTCTATTTGGGGCCAAACAGGCCATACTTCACCGCACGTTGTATCGTGGGTGAGGCTTCAACTTATTGGGTAACTCTACTTCTGTATTCACCTGCGCCATATTTATATGCACGGCGAACAATCTAGTGCCAACCTCATTTCTGTCTCGTA
This sequence comes from Notolepis coatsorum, assembly GCF_963971535.1. Taxonomy (NCBI): domain Eukaryota; kingdom Metazoa; phylum Chordata; class Actinopteri; order Aulopiformes; family Paralepididae; genus Notolepis; species Notolepis coatsorum. The sequence goes on from NC_140167.1 coordinate 80,580,125, forward strand.
TCCCTGGGCAAGGCCGGGCATGTACAGACATGTCTTGTCGGTGGCCTTGAACCTGACTCTGGAGGCATGGCCCCGGCGCCTGTGGACCGCTGTCCAATAGGAGAATGAAATATTATGGTCTGGTCTAGGCTAAAGGGATATTCCGTGTATATGTACAAGGAATATACAAGGGATATCAAACGATATACAAATACTATGCAATATATATCAATCAATAAATATATATATTCGGTTTAATCTGATCCTTTGTAACAGCCGCAGTCCCACCTAATTAGCTAAGCAGAGACAGATTAACCGCACTGTCCACTACTCAATGTCTGTTGTGAGGGGTCGGGCAGTTCACAAAGTCATGGGGTCATGGTCGTCATCGATAGTATCGGGGAGCCTTGGCAGTTCTATTAGCCTCGCCACGGGTCGGGTGTAGATCCGTCCTTGGACGAGCACTTCGGCTGCTCGGACCTTTCCGTCGGCACCGGTGATCACTTTGCTTACGCGGCCAGCCGGCCACATAGCTTGGGGTAGTGACTGGTCGATAATCATGACGACTGTTCCTTCTGTCAAATTGTCTCTCTCTTTCACCCATTTCTGGCGGGTCTGTAGAGACGGTAGATAGTGGAGTAGGAAGCTGTTCCAAAACTTGTCAGCCAATACTTGACTGTACCTCCACATTCTTCGGCCGTTCGCTTCTTCAGGCCTGTACATTGTCTGTGGTAGCGCGGGGTCCAGCCGCCCAATCAAGAGTGTGTTGGGGGTGACTGGGTCGACATCTGCTACATCACTTGAGACGTAACCGAGGGGCTTTGAGTTCAATACTCCCTCGATCTCCGTGAGGACTGTCATTAAGACTTCTTCCGCCACGGTCTGGGCCCCAAGCACGGCGTACAGGGCTGTCTTTATTGAACATACTTCTCGTTCCCAAGTTCCACCGAAGTGAGGTGCGTTCGGGGGATTAAACTGGAAGTCAATCTGGGATGGAGCGAGGTGGGTCTTAAGTTCTGGGCCCATAGCTTGGAAGCTCTCTCTCAGCTCTCTTTCTCCGCCTTTGAAGTTTGTCCCGTGATCAGACAATAATATAGACGGTTTGCCTTTCCGCGATGTGAATCTTCGGAAGGCCATAAGGAATGAGTCTGTGCTCATGGTTGGAAGGAGTTCTATATGCATCGCTCGGGTGGTCATGCATTTGAATACAATACCCCACCGCTTCTCGGTTCCTCTTCCTTTCTTTATATACAGCGGGCCGAAACAGTCCATACCGGTGGAGTGAAAAGGCTTGTCGCCGAGTCGGAGGCGACAGGGAGGTAGGTCAGCCATCCGGGGTATACTGGGCTGCGCTCGCCACTTACGACAGTCTAGACAGGTTCGCTGGAAGCGCCGCACTGCTTCTCTCCCTTGCAGTATCCAATAACGACGTCTGATCTCCGCGAAGACTCTCTCTGCCCCGGCGTGATGCACATCCTCGTCGTATTTCTTTATGATCAGCTCTGTGACCTTGTGTCGGCTGTTTAAGACTATCGGGTACTTGACGTCATCCGGTAAGTCTGGAGCTCTCCGCAGATGACCACCCACTCTGATGAGACCATGGGTGTCGCTCTCGGGGGCTAGGTGGAGCAGTCTGCTGTCTGATGGGACGGGCTTTGCTCCCTGTAGACAGTCTAGCTCATCGGGAAACGAGTCTCTCTGGGCTCGTTGTAGTAGAAGAAGTTCTGCTTCTTCGTAGTCAGCTGCTGTAATGTCAGTAGTGAGCTGAACCTCTGGGTGGTGCCACAGGAATGTCTTTAGCTGCGCACTCTCTAGGGTGAGGCAATCGTCTATGTCGGGGTCTGTGGAGACGAGTGTGTTCAATCCACAGAACATAGATTTCTTGTTTTCGGCCTCCTCTTTACTCGCTTCCCGTGGGGTGGGTGTAGGCCACTCTTCTTCCGGGAGCTTGAGGAACTCTGGCCCGTCACTGTATAGGTTGTGACGGGTGAGGTCATCCAGGGACATTCCCCGGGTGATGACGTCAGCTGGGTTGTGTTTTGTGTCCACATACCTCCAGCTTGCTACTTCTGTTAAATCTTGAATCTCTGTGACTCTGACTCCCACGAAGACCTTGTATCTGCACGAATCAGACCGGATCCATGTGAGTACTGTCGTGGAGTCTGACCACAAGATTGTTCTTTGCACCGGAATGGTGAGTTCACGTTGGATTAACGTGGCGAGTTGCGCTCCTGCTAGGGCTGCGCAGAGCTCTAGACGCGGGATAGATTGTTGCTTTCGTGGGGCTATTCTTGAGCGAGCCAGGATGAAAGCAGTATGTATTTCTCCTCCCTCCTCTCGGGCACGCAAGTAGGCCACCGAACCGTAGGCTACTTCGGAGGCGTCGCTGAAGACGTGCAGGTCCATCTGGCACGTCTCCGGCCTCACTGTGGGTGGGAAGTAGCTGCGGCATATGTTGACACCTGGGAGTGAGCTGAGTTCCGTCTCCCACTCTCTCCATGTGGATGCAAGGTGTTCGGGTATGGGGTCGTCCCAGCCCTGGTCCTTGTCCCATAACGCTCTTACAATCATCTTTGCCCTGGTGGTGTAAGGTAGAATACATCCGAACGGGTCATATTGTCTGGCGAGTGTTCTGTATACACTCCGTCTGGTGGTCGGTAGTGCAGTCGACCTTCCCTGCTCCTTGGTCAGGGGTGTGTGTTTATAATGGAGCGAGTCTGTTTTGAAGCGCCAGACTAGTCCTAATGTCATTTCTTGGGCTTCTCCTGGGATGGTCGCCATCCAGGTCTCGCTGCTTGCTGCCTTGTCCTCGGGGGAGAGGCTGCGCAATACTTGCGGGTCGCTGCTGGCCCACTGCCTGAGATCAAAGCCGCCTTTGATCAGGGAGGCGCGGAGCTTGAGTAGAAGGGCCTCGGCTTCTTCTGGCGTCGAGACGCTTTGCAGACAGTTGTCCACGTAGAAACTATTTCCTACACTTTGTCGGACCTCTTCATCAGCTGCTGGGTCCTCTGCGACGTGTTTTTGCAGTGCAAACGTAGCACAGCATGGGCTGCATGTGGTTCCGAAAGGGAGGACTTCCCATTGATAGATGGCTGGTTGCTCATCCCCGATCCTCTCTCTCCATAGGAACCGCAGCAGGGGCTTGTCCTCCTCCACTAGTCTCACCTGCAGGAACATCCCTTTGATGTCGCCGCTGATGGCCACCTTGTCTTGGCGGAAACGTAGTAACACGCCTAGTAGAGAGGGGCCGAGTGTTGGGCCGGGCAAGAGCTCTTTATTCAGATTTTGTGATCCGATCTGGTAGCTGCAGTTGAACACAATACGATCCTTGCCGTTGTGGTGGACTTTGTGGTGCGGCACGTACCATGATTCGGTCGTCTGATCGGCCTCTTTAATGTCAATTTTCTTTATGTGTCCCGCTGTGATTAGCTTGTTAATTTCAGCGCGGTACACCGTCTCTTGAGCGGGGTCTCTGGCTAGGCGCCGCTCTGTGTTCAATAGATACCGCTCCGTCGCTTCTTTTGGGGCGTGGAAGGTAGGCATACCCTCTCGCCTCAGGAGTGGAGTTGCGTATCTCATCACTCCGTTGACTTTGACTCTCTTTGTCCCCTGCTCGAGGAGGGCTATAGCGTAAATGTCTTCCTTGGAACGAATGTCTTTCTTTTCGTTCTTAAAGGGCATTGTCTCTAGTGTCCATAGCCTCTCGACATGCTGTAGGAGGGTGGTGCCTTCTTCTGTCACTCTGGAGTGGAGGCAGTTAGTGGCTGCTGTTCGGTTAAGAGACTTAGCGAGGGGGCCTTGTAGTGTCCATCCTAGGCGGGTCTCGACTGCTGCAGGACAGCCTCTGGGCCCTGTGTGGACCCGGTCAATCGGGACGATGAGGTCTGCATGGTCGGAGCCTATCAGCAGGGTCGGGGTGGCACGTCTATGAGCGGTATAGGTAGTTGACGCAGGTGCACATATTTATCCATCAGCTTGGCGATGGGGTAGGTGTACTGCGACAGGCCTATTTCTTGGCTGGTGAAAGCGTTAGTAATCCTATACCGTCTCTCTGGCTGCCCGCTTGCTGCGATAGTGAAGGAGACATTCTCGCCCTTTATCGTCTTTAGATCTCTTCTTATTGTCCGAATCGTCATCTGGTTTTCGCTCCCCCGCAGCCCCAGCTGGGCCGCAGCGGACGCGAGGAGAAGGGTCTTCTCTGACCCGTCGTCAAGGACGGCGTAAGTGTCCATGACCTTATCTTGGTAACTCAGTGTTACGCGGACCACCTTTAAGAGCACCCGGGCGCCCCCACTGCTGGCGGGGTCAATGTACATAACACTTGCCTTTGTGCTGCTTGAGGGTGCAGGCTTTCTTCTGTTACTGTCGTGTAGGACATCTAGGTGGGCTCCGTCACACCGACTACACCTCTTCTTTAAGCGGCAATCGGCTGCCATGTGACTGCGCGCACATCGGTAACAGCGTCGGTTGGACTTTATCCATTGACTCACCTCGTCGGCGGTCATCTTCTTGAACGTGTCACATTGTGACAACCAGTGTTCCTTTTCGCAGTACGGGCACACCATCTTCCACTTCTCTTTCATCGAGGGGGTACTGTGGTTCTTGCTGCTCGGTACTGATTCTGATTGGTGCATGACGGTCACCAATCTGCGGCCATCGTTTGCTCTCCTAGGTCCCTCTCTGGAGCTTGGGGTGCTCCGCATGAACGTATCCAACCGTAGGCTGTTGACTTCTCTCGCCAGGAAGTCGGCTAGGTCTAGGAGGGATGGCTCGGGACCGTTAGGATCACGGTGGTCTCTTTGCCGCCTGAAGCGCTCTTGTCGGGCGGGCGGAAGCTTCTCTAAAATCCTCTCGACATTAGAGTTTGCGTACAGTTCGTGCATACCCTTTTCTCTTTGCGCCCCCAGCATCCCTACCAGGGATTGTACCTTGATAGACAGGTCATCTAGTGAGCGATTGTCTGTGGCTGGGGGTAGGCGGTTGTAGGATAATAATAGTATTCAAATAGGAATAGAGTCAAATGACTTGCTCACTCAGAGGGTCCAGATAATAAGGTTTATTAACCAGATCAAATCAAATCATTACAACAATAGAGAATATGGCTGGAGATCTTACCTAAACAGACCAGCTCCGTCAGTCAGGTAAAAAGATCCAGTTCCCCAGTTGGGGGAGCAGTTAAGTACCAGGTGAACAATGGGGGGAGTGGGGGAAGGGGAGGGGAGGAAGGGGGCGTAGTTCATACATATATTCCACAGTTGGGTCCTTTTCTCTTTTATAATGTGGCTGGGACAAGTATTCTCAGATGTATGACTGGAATAGGTAAGGTCAGCATAACATGAGATAATAAATGAGATAAAATAGTAAAATTATAAACTTGTTGTGACCTATTTTGGTCATAGGGTCAATAAATGAAAAGAAATATAAAATAGTAAACACATGAGATACACAATTTAAAGGAATGAATAAATGAGATAATTTGGTGAAATATAAAATAAACAATTAAAGGAATGAAAGTAAATATAAAATGAATTAATAAATGAGATAGAATATGGTGAAATATAAAATAAACAAAGTAAATATAAAATGAAAAGAAATATAAAATAGTAAACACATGAGATACACAATTTAAAGGAATGAATAAATGAGATAATTTGGTGAAATATAAAATAAACAATTAAAGGAATGAAAGTAAATATAAAATGAATTAATAAATGAGATAGAATATGGTGAAATATAAAATAAACAAAGTAAATATAAAATGAATGTAATATAAAATACACAATTAAAGATAAAATGAGTTATTATTTGAATGTCAGTATTTATACAGTGTGGGTTAAGATCTATGTGTATTTTTAGGGTTGTGAATATCGCCCCTTTTACTTTTTACTTGATGGCAACACCTTTTACTTTAGTATATACACTGTCATCTGGCTATGACCATCAGGTCAATGGTAAAATATAAAAGCATTTAAAGGTTGGCAAACAGATATAAACGTGAATGAAAGAAATGAAAAGAAATATAAAATGAATTAAAATAGTAAACAATGAGATAAAATGGTAAAATATACATCATTTAAAGGTTGGATAAAGAAATGAAAAGAAATATAAAATGAATTAGAATAGTAAACAATGAGATAAAATGGTAAAAACATGGATGGAATAGGACTTAATGCAAATATGACCATCAGCTCAGTGAATGACACAATTTACAGGAATGTTAAAGAGAAATATAAAATGAATTAAAATAGTAAACAATGAGATAAAACGGTAAAATATACATCATTTAAAGGTTGGATAAAGAAATGAAAAGAAATATAAAATGAATTAGAATAGTAAACAATGAGATAAAACGGTAAAATCATGAATGGAATAGGACTTAATGCAAATATGACCATCAGCTCAGTGAATGACACAATTTACAGGAATGTTAAAGAGAAATATAAAATGAATTAAAATAGTAAACATTAGAGGTTCTGCATTGTGGATTCTAGTGCGTATCTGTGGAAGTATGGTGCAAGGGGGTTGGTGGGTTCGTTTTGCGTTTCTTCTCTCATGGTCGTGGCGATCATCATGGTTATCGGGGGGGGTTGGCTTGTGCAGAGTACTTTTGTGATGTATCCAACTCCGAATTTTATAGTATGCACACACACTACTAGGATAACAAATATTATTATTGCATACATAATGTACCGAACTACCACTGCTCCTATTGTACCAAGTTTCTCGGTCATCCAATCGGACATGGTATACGTTGGCGGGATGTGTGCGGCTCTGGAGATGTTGTGCAGGTGTTCAATGATGCTTGGTATAGTCATGTTGTCGTTTGCAGGTATGTAGACACAGCATTCTTGACCGATTAGTTTACATGTTCCTCCAGTACTAGATAGCAGGAAGTCCAGTGCTGCTCTGTTCTGCAATGTCATCAATCTGATTGATGTCAGTTCGTTGCTGACGAGTGACAGTCCTTCAGCATCTGTGTTGGCTAAGTCTTCTATCAGTGTGGATAGGTCTGCGATTTGATCTAGGGCTGACATCACACCATAGGAGGGTGTGTCCAATGTCTTGCAGGCCCGGTCATGTGTGTGGAAGTGATTTGCGTGGCGTGTCTTTCTAGTCAGTGGGTGTTGTGGTAGGGTCGGTGTCACTCTCATGGCTGGCACTAAATATCCTAATGCACATGTGCCTTTCCATCCGGGTGGAAGGGACGGGTAAGCTTGTGCGCCACATATCCAGTAGGTCCCAGGCGGTGCTGGTGTTGTCGTTCGTTGGGTGGTGGGGGTTTCTTTGGTTGTGGGTTTCAGTGGTGTCTTTACAGGGTGGATGTTGTCCCAGGGTGGTGTTAATCTTTGTTGGCGGATGGGGTAGATATTGTCTCTGGTCCGGGGGGATATCGTTCTTCGTTTGCGGGTCGCCTGGGGCACTTCACAATGTTCCAACACCCCGACATTCTTTCCCCAACCCTTTTGAGATACACATTCTGTAAACTTCACTGGGGTAATAGAAACTGGTATTCCATTTGTATCATGACTTTGTCGAATCTTCATGTTTGATTTTGTGCAGCTTTCAGCTGTCCCTGTGGACTTGTTTAGAGAGGCTTTGTGGCATTCTGTTAGTGGGAGGCCCATTAACGGAAAACCATCTTCGGTAGAATGGGGTATTAAGCCGCATACATAGCAATTTGATTGGTTAGCAAAATGTGCGACTGCTTGGCTTAGCTTTAAATATAGGTTGTTGCGGTGACTGTTAACATATCTTTTGGTGCGTTCAACTGCTTTCCCCTTACCGCCCTTAAACCCATTGATCCATGATTGAGGTTCGTCCAGTGTCGCCCACACAATGCATCCCGCTATGCCACATGCGATGATTAAGCAGTTCCAGTTGGTGGTCATTTTTCCTATTGTTATTGGTCTCATGGTAGATTTGCCCTTTTGCAGTGGGATGCGTGGATCCAGGATGCTTTTCCGTCGCACTTTACTGCCGTGTCCGTTACTAGCAGCACCTGAAATGGACCAGACCATCTGGGGTTTAGTTTACTTTTTCTTTTGAACACCATTATATATACATAGTCACCTGGGTTCAATCCATGACATGGTGTTGTTGGTGGTTGTGGTTGTGCCTGCCTCACTAAGGGGTGGAGCCTCTTCATCTGGGCACACAAAGCTTTGTAATAGTTAATAGCAATTTCGTCTGCTAGCAATAACTGGACTTGTGATAACGGGGGAAGCATTGTGGTTGGTGTCGACATTGGACGTCCAAATAATATCTCGTGAGGTGACAATCCTGTTCCTCTGTTTGGCATTGATCTCATTTGCATTAATACTAAGGGGAGGGCGTCGGGCCATTTAAGGCCTGTCTCTGTACATGTCTTAGCTAGACGGTTCTTGATGGTTGAGTTTTGTCTTTCTACCGCACCTGCACTTTCAGGGTGGTAGGGTGTGTGCAGGTGTATTTTCATGCCTAATGCGGTAGATAAGTTGTTTATCAGTTGTGCCGTAAAGTGCGTACCTCTGTCTGAATTTATGGAGTGTGGACACCCGAATCTTGGAATTATTTCTCTGACTAATACCTTAGCTACTGCTTGAGCGTCGTTGCGTCTGCATGGGAAGACTTCGACCCATTTAGAGAACATATCTACTAAGACTAGCGCGTACTGGTATCCCATGCTTTTTTCTAATTGGATGAAATCCATTTGGATGTTAACAAATGGTCCCCAAGGTGGTGGGTGGGCGCCACGTCTAGTCTTTATAGCTTTACCTATATTGTGTTGATTGCATACAACACATCTTGAGCAGTATTGGTGAGCTAAACTGGTGATACCTGGCGCGTGCCACTGTGAAGTGATACTGCCCACCATTGCGAATTTTGACACGTGGCTAAGTCCATGTGCTAATCTTACTAACAGGGGGAGGAGTTGTTTTGGAGCTACAACTCTACCGTCAGCATGTTTCCACATGCCGTCTGGCATTTTGGAACAACCTGCTGACGTCCATACTGGCCACTCAGATGTCGCCTCTGCCTGTAATGAAACGACATGATCAAAAGTGGGAGTATTATCATTGGCGATTGTGATAGCCATTTGTTTTACCAACAGGGAGGGGACGGTCGCTGCCCTTTTGGCACAGTGATCCGCTCTGGCGTTTCCCTTTGCAACCAGAGAAGGAGAAGAAGAATGTGCAACACATTTTACAACAGCCAATAGCTTAGGAAGTAAACACGCCTCTAGTAGGTTAGTGACTAATACAGCATGTTTGATGGGAATGCCTGATGTCTTAATGAACCCTCTGTGTTTCCATATTAATCCCACATTGTGCACTACATTGAACGCATAACTTGAGTCGGTGAAAATTGTAGCAGACTTACCCCTGGCCAACACGCACGCTCTCGTCAAAGCGAAGATCTCCGCTGCCTGTGCTGAACAATTATTAGGTAGTTTTGCACTTTCAATCATCACATGGTCATCAACAACAGCGTATCCAGCATTCAAATCACATCCATTAGTGTGTCTTGACGCGCTACCGTCAACATAATATACTAGATCACTGTTAACTAGTGGTGTTTGTTGTAAGTCGGCTCTGGGTGAGGTGACAGCTGAGATTGTATCAATACAGTTATGTGACATTTCGTTATCCTCATATAGGGGAACAAAATTTGCTGGGTTTATTGGCGGTGCACGTTTTATGGTCAAGTTTGGGTTTGCCAATAGGATCGCTGTGTATGTAGTGTGTCTGGATGCTGATAAGTGTTGTGTAGCTGCGTTTTGTAAAATAATACACACAGAATGTGGGACGTAGACTGTTACTGGATGTTCTAGAGTAATGTTGGCGCTTCTCGATACGCAGAATGCGGCTGCAGCAACTGACCGTAGACACGGAGCATACCCCAAGGCTACACTATCAAGTCTTTGTGAATAGTATGCTATTGGTCTCATCTTGTCGCAATTTCTCTGGGCTAGGATCCCTGTCGCATAGCCTTCTCTTTCTGCGGCAAAAAGTGAGAATTCCATACTGTAGTCTCGCATGCCAAGGCCGGGCGCTGTGGTTAAAGCTTCTTTCATTGCTTGGAACGCAAGTTGTAGTGTCGGAGTCCATGCGATCTGTTTGGGTTGGTCAGATAACGTTAGTGCACGAAGAGGCTGGTCTAATGCGGCGTAGTTGAACACGTGTTGGCGACAAAAATTAGCTGCTCCCAAAAATGATAGCATTTCTGTCTTTGATTTTGGATTGGGGCAGTTTTGCAGAGCTTGTACTCGGGTGTGGGATATTACCCGTTTCGAACCGTCGAGTGTGTGTCCCAGGTATTTTACTCTGGTTTTGCAAAACTGTAGTTTTGGCAATGCCGCTTTGTGTCCTTTGTTTGCAAGGGCAGTCAATAGTATGACAGAGTCTGTGTGGCATGCTGCTTCACTTGGGGATGACAACAATAGGTCATCTATGAACATTAACAGTGTACTTCCGCCGGGGAACTGTATATCTTTTAGGTCGTGGTGCAAAGCTTGACTATACAATGTTCCTGATTCTGTGTATCCTTGTGGTGCTCTCGTCCACGTCAGTTGTTTACCATTAAATTCGAAAGCGAAAAGATATTGTGAGTCGGCATGGATTGGGAAACTAAAATATGCACTGGATAAATCCACTACTGTGTAATGTGTTGTTGTTGTGGGGATTAATGCCATTACTGTAGATGAATCAGAAACCAATGGGGTGATGGGGATCACGCATTGATTTATGGCTCTCAAGTCTTGTATAAATCGCCAATCACGTTTGTTAGCCTTTATAATGGGACAAATTGGTGTGTTGCAAGGACTTTCGCAGTGTTTTAAAATGCCTTGTGATAGCAGTGATTTTATTACTGGTGTTATTCCATCGATGGCTTCCTGTTTCAGCGGATACTGCTCAAGTTTGGGAGGGGTACAATCTGGTTTCAGTGTGACTCTGTGGGGGACTGCAGATGTCATTAGCCTGACTTCAGTGGAGTGTGATGCCCACAGTTTATGGGGTACCTTAGACAATGAAGTTTCAGGAAGGAAAACAGCGTGTGGGGGCTCTGGTATGCATATCAATGGCCCTTCAATCATGAATGGGGGTGTGGCTATTATGTATCCATCTTTCAATCTAGTTAAATTCCACCCATTTTTCATCTTAACAGTGTGGGAGGTAGCTGTTCTTTTGTCTGTCTGTAGTCTCTTCATCATGGGGGACAAGTCCTGTTCTCCTTCCGCCGTGTCGAATGCGATTGCTATGTGTGGGGTATAATCAGAGTCATGAATTGCCACTCTTTGAACTTCTGATAAGATTACTGTGGCTGCAATGCCCTCATGGGAGATGTATATTTCTGAGAATGCTGGAAACAGTGTGGTCTTACCAATGGATGATTTTACCTTTTCTATATATACTTTTGGTACGTCTGTATCCCATTTGGACGCTGTTACGTGGTGTTCGGCCAGGAACTTCATCTGTAAACACCTCGCGTTCACTCCTGTGTCGGCTTCTGTTATTTCTTTCAATGCTGTGGAAACAAACTCATTGATAGGATCATTATTTAATTTCCATCTGTATTCTATCACATTTCCCACTCGTTGTGACATCATCTGTTGCATTTCAATTCTTTCTCCCTTCTCTGGTAGCTGTAAAAAGACTCCATCTTGTGAGCAGTAAATGTTAGCGTTCATTTTACAAAGCAAATCTCGTCCACAAAGGTTAACTGCTGCTTTAGATGTTAATAACAAAGAGTGTTCAGTTGAAAAAGAATCGCTAGTTGATTCTATTTTAACTGGTATAGACAAAGGGATTGTCTGTGGGACACCGCTTATCCCGACTGTTAATACAGACTGTCCAGACAAGGGTAATGCCATTGTGCTCTCATCAATTGATGATTGTGTGGCTCCGGTGTCTATCATGAAAGTAACTTCTTTGTTATTTATCATTAAGTTAATTTTGGGTTCCTCTTCGGGATTTGCTGTTAATATTTGCATAACATTCTCCAGACAGATCTTTTTTTCCTGTTGGCACCTCTATGCGACATTCGTCGCCTCGTCTCCTTTGAACGGATCCGCCATAGTGTAATCTGCATATGGTGGGGCGCTAGGATGGGGTTTGTGGGGCCTGCGTGAGTCTCTTTGCATATATTCCCCTTTGTTCCCATTGTTTCTATTCTCCTTTGGACAATAGAACGCCACATGGCCCTTTTGTTGGCAAATATGACATGTTACATGGGGACACTCCTGTATTCGGTGTCCTGGTTGATTGCAGTGGTAACATGTTTGTACCCCGTTCCTCTGTGGAGGCCCGTTTCGCGTGTTCCCACCCCCACCCCTTTGGTTGTTTCCCTGGGGGTAATAATTTCTAGCTGGATAGCAGTGTATTGTTTCCTCTTTTACCACCTCTGGTCGAGATACAAAGACTCCGATGTCTTTGATGACACGTTTCTTGTCGTGATGCTGTCGTTCTATATTGATGGCTGCGTTCTTAACGTTTGTAATAGGAGAGCTCTCCCAATCTAACTGGACGGCTTTCAAATGTTTTCCAACGTGTGGTAGGAGGCCGTTAACGAAATAGGATACCTGGATTGCGAGTCCCTCGTCTGCCGTTAATCCGCTGTTCGCGGCCCAAGCCGCTTTGAATTTACTGTAAAACGCATCGACTGTTTCAGACTCGTTTTGAACGCAAGCTGTGATATTTGACATGCATGCATTTCGCCTTGCCAAACCTTGTACCGCGGCTGTTATCGCAGTAATACACTGTTCTCTAGTGTTGTTTTCACTCCAGGCATCACTGCTTGGAATAGCCATTTGCGTTGAGACGCTGTGATATTTATTTCCTAGACATCCCAACATTAGCTGTTTCATGTCCCTAGGGGTCGGGCTATAGCAATGGCATATTAAATCCAATTGTTCGATAAAACCCATTGGGTCTCTGTCGGGTTTGGGAAATTGTTCAACGAGTCCTTTTAATTCTGTCGGTGACCATGGTCGGTAAACTGTAGCGTTTACATTTTCGCCTAGTGGGACAATCCTCATAGGATATGTGCTGGTCGGTTTCTCGGATCTAGTGACCATTTGTGATGGTTCCGGAGGCGTTTTAACCTTTTCTATTTTATTCGCTGGTGGTGACGGCGGTTGCACTGTTGGTGAACTGTCCTGTGTTCTAGCAGGTCTATTGTTCCTTGATGGTCCTGCTTCTACATTTTCTCTTTCGTCTGGGTTCCTATCTAAAACCACATGTGCGTCTCTGTTAAACGTCACTCTTGTGGATATGTCATCGTCTGAATCGTCTTCTACCACGCTTGCGGTCAGGCTTGGATATAGGCCTTTAACATTTTTGATATTGGGCCTTGTGTTACTTTCTCTGTCTTTTCCGTTGTCAAGCGTTTTAGTTTGAGACTGCGTTATAATACTTTTTTCCGCCTCTTCTTTTAAACGTGTCATATTTCTCAAATCAATTTCACATTGCCACAAAACCAATGCATGTTCGATCCGACTTTGTTTTCTCACGGTAAACGATCTGGCACGTTCACGGAAACTTTCGCGTACGCCTCTAAGTTTCCCGTTATGAAAACACCCTAGGACTGGCCAGTTGTTTTTTGTCCATTTTGACCACAATCCCAAATATTTTACAGCTATAGGTCCATATTTTGTTAGCATGAAGTCGCACGGAGAGTTGCCGGTAACGTCATTTTTGCTTAGTGAACGCCCCATGATACCAGCTATATGCCCCGCGTTGCCCTCGATGTAACGTCCCTGATATGATCAGACTGGTAAACAGTGAGGAGGAAAGAGAGAGAGAGAAATAGACAGACAGAGATAGACAGACAAAAAAACTAGAACATATGCCCTATTTTTAGTTATAACTAAATAATTGTATATAAGGTGGAGACCAGACACTCAATCTTATATATTTGGTATCTTAATTATAACTTATTTTATATACTTGGTATCTTAATTATAGCTTATTAACTGTAGCAATCTATATTGTTCTAGAGAACCAATTTAGGTATTCATTCAAGTCAAAGTTAATTTTTCAGGTCTGATTCTAAGATATATGTATTTCAGTTGTATACTGCTATACCTAATTTAGATGTTGAATCCTTATACATATTATTCCAATTACTTTATGTATCGTTATCACTATGTAATTTATAGCGCCGTTATCATTACCTATCGTGAAACCGGAAGTGGAACCAAAACTACAATTCCCAACCGGAAATCACTACCGGAAATCACTTTCCTGGCTTCCTTGTATAACGTATAACGTATAACGTTAACTCAATGCTTTGCGATATCAGCCGGTTCGTTCTTAACTCAATAAACACCTCAGCGGGTTATAATACTGTGCACACACAAACAAGACTCAAACAGACAAACAAACGAAAATACATAAAAGTTAACGTGTGTATATACCTGGTCTGTATTGGATCGCTGTTCGTTTAATCGCCCAGCACCCTGCTGCGATAAGGCATTTATACCCTTGATATACACTATACACCGTTATTAAAGCATAACGACCGAATCCTGAACTTCGAAATTTAATAGCGATATATTAGATTATATATACCTTTTAATCATAGTCTCGGTCCCTTCAACCAGCGATTAATGTCCCGTTAAATGTACATTTACGTACTGTCGAGGCACCGCCGGTTTCCTTCCCGCTCTCTGTATGATTAATTGATTAATTCAATCCAAATATATCGTTTTCAGGAATGGAAGAGGTTGTGAGCTTATTTTAAGGTTGTATCTATGAATATATATCGTTACTCTGTTAAATCTAATTAGATTATAACAGCTTCTCGGTCCTAGCGTCCCGCCTCTTTGCCACAAGAATCATAGAATAGTTTCTAAGAGAGTCGCGTTTTCCAATGATATCACTCTAATAAGCTCACGTATCTTCTTTTGTTGACAACCTTACTGTGTGCCTTAGCTTTTGGTCGGCTCCGACTCGACCAGGAATAGCACTTCAACCTATAGCAAATCCTACCAGAACCTCCTGATATAGGACCGGAGTACACGCGTTTCCCCCGTAACGAATCCCAATACAGCCCAGATATTCAACACACTTTATTCTATTGTCCAGCCATAGTCTCGAATATTAAAA
Organism: Notolepis coatsorum; assembly: GCF_963971535.1. Lineage (NCBI taxonomy): Eukaryota > Metazoa > Chordata > Actinopteri > Aulopiformes > Paralepididae > Notolepis > Notolepis coatsorum. The sequence goes on from NC_140167.1 coordinate 80,595,190, forward strand.
CACACAGTAAATGCTCACCTTGTGCAGAGAGAAGTGGGGATCACACCAATGTGTTCCAGATACCGGCCGGCCTAAACTAATCCTTTTCTCTCTACACCTGAGAACAGATCAGTCTGCACAAAATTCGAAATTCGCGACGCCAAATTGTAGGATAATAATAGTATTCAAATAGGAATAGAGTCAAATGACTTGCTCACTCAGAGGGTCCAGATAATAAGGTTTATTAACCAGATCAAATCAAATCATTACAACAATAGAGAATATGGCTGGAGATCTTACCTAAACAAACCAGCTCCGTCAGTCAGGTAAAAAGATCCAGTTCCCCAGTTGGGGGAGCAGTTAAGTACCAGGTGAACAATGGGGGGAGTGGGGGAAGGGGAGGGGAGGAAGGGGGCGTAGTTCATACATATATTCCACAGGCGGTCAATATGCCTTATCTCTTGTATTACGTAGTCCCATATGCGTCCATATCTTTGGTCGAGTGCTGCTAGAGCCGCTGTGTATGGGGTAGTAGAGGTGGCATAGGCCAGCGCTATATTGTGCGCTCGGGGCACCTTGAGGTGCTTCAGTAGGATAGCATACTTGTACGGTTCATCAGCTACATCGGACATCATTGTCTGTAAGCACATTCGTAGCTCCGTGTACTGTGCTCTGTTCTCGTGGGTGAAGTCCGGAAACGTCGGTGTGCCAATGTATGATGCCATGGATGGCTGGCACATCGGTGAGCGTTGGAAGAGAGGCCTCCTAGGCGAGTCTCCTCTTACGCTTCTTGGTAGGCTGGTACCTGCTGGGTACCATGGCCCGCGTATCCAGGTGCTGTTCCTCGGGGCTGGTCGTGCGTCAAGCTCCCCCGTGAATTGAGTCTGGGGTCTGTAGCGCAGAGCCGCGGGGGTAGAGCCTGGGCTGTACTGGACCTCCTGGTCCTGTGGAGTACTGTGCTGCTGTCGGGCTTGACTCTCCTCCTCTCCCTCTTCTTCTTCCTCTGGCAGGTCCTCTAGATCCTGTAGTCGTCTATTTAGCCTCTCCGCGGTGTAGACCGTTTCTTCCTTGTAGCTGGGTCTCACTTGGACCGGTCGGGGAAGGGGTTCGGAGGGGGGTATAGGCTCTCTCTGGTGGTCGGGCTCAGGGTCGCTTGATCGGGTAGGGGAGGGTGCCCTTGACCCTTGTCTTGACGAGGCCCTGGAACCCCCGTGCGGAGGGAGGGGGTGTTGCCCTGGTGATCAGCTGCTCCATTATCTGCACTTGTAATCGGTCGCGCTCGGCTTCGCGCTTGGTGAGAGCGAGGTCGCGCTCTGCTTCTCTTTGGGCACCGGCAGCGGCGCGCTGGGCTTCGGCGGCGGCGCGCTGGGCTTCGGCCCGGTCCCTTACCATATTCTCTTCCGTCTGAAGGCGTCTAATCTCTAGACGTATACGATCTTCGTCGCTCCGTTGCTGCGCCTGAAGGCGTTCTCTTTCCATGGAAGAATGTTCGCGCTCACTAAGCGTCTGTGCTTGGAGTCGATCGCGCTCTGTTGAGGCTGCTAGGCTGGCGAGGAATGCCTGTGCCAGCATCTTGTCCGCTTCGCTGGGGGAAGACGCTGGTTGAGGTGATCCGCTCCTGGCAGTACTCGTTGGAGATCTGTTCTCCTGTGGCGAGTCCTGGAGATCCATCTCCGGGGTGCTCTCCTCTTCTTGTAGCAGGTAGAGTTCCATCCCTGGAGAGCTGTCTTTATCCTGGAGCTCTCCGGGGACTACTTCTTCGGTCTTGTAGAAAGCTAGGTAGTATATTGGCAACGTAATTCTCTAAGTACTGAGGTGTCTGCCGTCTACGCTGCGGGCGATCTACTTTAGGAGAACCGTTTTGTGGAGTGTTCATCATAGGCCATGTCAATATTAATACCACTATATTAATATTACACTAGTTACCCTCCGGCTCGAAGGACCAATTGTAACTGAGGGGTACAATTCCCTGACTGTATTGATAAGTATGGTATCATTAAACCACTACCGCTTTATGTACTTTAATTACTGGCCATACAGTACATGATATATAAATATGATGAACACTTCCCACAATGAATCGGTTCCACACAAATGGTAATTAAGTATTTATTGCAGCAAAAGGTACATAATATACTTCTCTATTATACTTTGGATGCGCTTATAAGGCAAAGGAATGTGCGTAGGCAAATCAATAATGAATGTCCATTCTCTGGTTACGCAGGAGGTAATTATACAACCTGAATCTTAGGGAATTATATCTATGGTACACTAGTAATATATAGCGGGAGATACTGGAAGGGTCCCCCCGGTTGTAAGCCAGCAGGGGTAGAGGATCTGTCGGTAGTAGAGCGTCTGGTCAACGATGACTAAGGAGACTCCAAGTACAGGAGACGGTGCAATAGTCTCTTGATCCACAGACGAATACAGCTGTTCTCCGTAGACTGTAGCTCCACAGTGAAGAAAGCTAGCCGGCCTCAGGCTCTCTGAGGCGCAGACTCGACTTGGCTCCTCACAGGGTAAATCCCACACGTGTAGGCGTCGGCGATTCTCCGCTCCATAAATCACAGGACCAAAACAAATATAATCCAGCCGCAAAGGGCTATGCAGTCGTCGGGTAGATTAATCCAGTGTACATGTCCACACGGTTCTCGTCTAGGTCTCCTCGGGTGAAAGCGCCATGAAAGCAGCCCAGCCTGGATAAGCACTCTAGCTGATACGAGGAAGCGTTGGTGATGCTGGTCACTGTAGAACTTTAGCCGCACGATACACTATACACAAATAGACTATTACTGACTTAATAGAAATATGTCGCACTCGACGGTATAGCGCCAAACTCTGACAATTCAGTTATTAATTCGCACGCGGTCTCAATGCTCTATTTGGGGCCAAACAGGCCATACTTCACCGCACGTTGTATCGTGGGTGAGGCTTCAACTTATTGGGTAACTCTACTTCTGTATTCACCTGCGCCATATTTATATGCACGGCGAACAATCTAGTACCAACCTCATTTCTGTCTCGTATCCCTGGGCAAGGCGGGGCATGTACAGACATGTCTTGTCGGTGGCCTTGAACCTGACTCTGGAGGCATGGCCCCGGCGCCTGTGGACCGCTGTCCAATAGGAGAATGAAATATTATGGTCTGGTCTAGGCTAAAGGGATATTCCGTGTATATGTACAAGGAATATACAAGGGATATCAAACGATATACAAATACTATGCAATATATATCAATCAATAAATATATATATTCGGTTTAATCTGATCCTTT
>NC_140167.1:80598642-80721030 GCF_963971535.1 Notolepis coatsorum
AAAAGAAGAAAAAAAACATTGTCTCTGCCTGGTTGCTGCATATTATGGTGGATTAACACTGTTTATGCCTGACTCGTCATGTCTCACTGGGACTAGTTGTGACTCGTCATGTCTCACTGGGACTAGTTGTGACTCGTCATGTCTCACTGGGACTAGTTGTGACTTGTCATGTCTCACTGGGACTAGTTGTGACTCGTCATGTCTCACTGGGACTAGTTGTGACTCGTCATGTCTCACTGGGACTAGTTGTGACTCGTCATGTCTCACTGGGACTAGTTCTGACTCGTCATGTCTCACTAGGACTAGTTGTGACTCGTCATGTCTCACTAGGACTAGTTGTGACTCGTCATGTCTCACTAGGACTAGTTGTGACTCGTCATGTCTCACTGGGACTAGTTGTGACTCGTCATGTCTCACTGGGACTAGTTCTGACTCGTCATGTCCCACTGGGACTAGTTCTGACTCGTCATGTCTCACTAGGACTAGTTGTGACTCGTCATGTCTCACTGGGACTAGTTGTGACTCGTCATGTCTCACTGGGACTAGTTCTGACTCGTCATGTCTCACTGGGACTAGTTCTGACTCGTCATGTCTCACTGGGACTAGTTGTGACTCGTCATGTCTCACTGGGACTAGTTGTGACTCGTCATGTCTCACTAGGACTAGTTGTGACTCGTCATGTCTCACTGGGACTAGTTGTGACTCGTCATGTCTCACTGGGACTAGTTCTGACTCGTCATGTCTCACTGGGACTAGTTCTGACTCGTCATGTCTCACTGGGACTAGTTGTGACTCGTCATGTCTCACTGGGACTAGTTGTGACTCGTCATGTCTCACTGGGACTAGTTCTGACTCGTCATGTCTCACTGGGACTAGTTCTGACTCGTCATGTCTCACTGGGACTAGTTGTGACTCGTCATGTCTCACTGGGACTAGTTGTGACTCGTCATGTCTCACTGGGACTAGTTGTGACTCGTCATGTCTCAGAGGAAATGCTGGACATTTTCTTCACCAACTCGGTTTGAGGATGTAGCTGGACATTCAGACAACAGCTACAACACGCTTTACTGGAGCAGGGAGAGGCTCTGTGTGTGTGTGTGTGTGTGTGTGTGTGTGTGTGTGTGTGTGTGTGTGTGTGTGTGTGTGTGTGTGTGTGTGTGTGTGTGTGTGTGTGTGTGTGTGTGTGTGTGTGTGTGTGTGTGTGTGTGTGTGTGTGTGTGTGTGTGTGTGTGTGTGTGCGTGCGTGCGTGTGTGAGTGTGTGTGTGTGTGTTTTAATGTCATTCATATATTCATTGGGAGAATTGCTGACAGTGTGAGTGTGAGAGAGAGAGTGAGAGAGATAGAGAGTGTGAGAGATAGAGTGAGAGAGAGTGAGAGAGAGACACAGAGAGACACATACACACGGAAAGACCGAGAGAGAGGAGGAAAGAGAGAAGAGAGGAGGGGATAATAGAGAGGGAGGAGAGAAAAGAGAGAGAGGGAGGAGAGAGAAGAGAGAGGGATGAGAGAGAAGAGAGGGGGAGGAGAGAGAAGAGAGGGAGGAGAGAGAAGAGAGAGGGATGAGAGAGCAGAGAGAGGGAGGAGATATAAGAGAGAGAGGCATGAGAGAGAAGACATAGGTAGGAGAGAGAAGAGAGAGGGAAGACGAGAAGAGAGAGGGAGGAGAGAGAAGAGAGAGGGAGGGAGGGGATATAATTGAAAGGGAGGAGAGACAGGGAGGAGATATAAGAGAGAGGGAGGAGAGGGAAGAGAGAGGGAGGAGAGAGAAGAGAGGGGGGGGGGGATACCACAGTGATTTGTTGACCCTGACTGTGTAAAAAATTACCCAGAATCCATTAGGAATGTGACCAAGGTGTGGAGAGCCAATCAGAAGCCAGTGCTAAAGGGAAGTGACATGCGTCAGTCTCCCGGGGCAGTAAAGGGCCATTACACTGATAATTACATAAGGATTATTGCTGGTTAGTTAGTTAGCTAAATGTTTAACACCACTCCAGACCTTAATTAAGGCTCAGTTCTGTGTGTGTGTGTGTATGTATGTGTGTGTGTGTGTGTGTGTGTGTGTGTGTGTGTGTGTGTGTGTGTGTGTGTGAGAGAGAGAGAGAAAGAGAGAGAGAGAGAGAGAGAGAGAGAGAGAGAGAGAGAGAGAACAGGTTGTAGCTTATTTACAACCAAGTTAATAACATGATAATAAAACATTTTAAAAATGTAACGTTACAATGTAAAATGTTAAAACATAATTATAATAATAATGTACCTTGTTTACTCAAGGACGATTTGCTGATATGTTGATATGGGGTAACGTCAATTCAAGATGTAGCACCCTGAATATTCAACTATTATTCATAAGTGCTGACTTGCCTTTTATCTCCCCTTCGTGCACAAAGACATATTAACTAGTTTCCATGGATATTCCCTCGAACAATGACGCAGGTTTCCCCTTCTCTCACCGGCTGGAATATGGATTACAAACAGTAAACTAAATCATATTCTATCCCACCCAGTGCTTCCTGTGGGGCTAGTTGGTGGTCCAGCAGGGGGCGGCAGGTGGCAGGCGGAGCGTGGAGAGAAGCAAGCAACGAGGAAGAGGGAATCACCTGGAGGTGAGGGGAACAGGAAGGCTCTTCGGCGTTGGATGTAGCCGTGAACGGTCACAGCTACAACGGGAGGTGCTTTGGAATAGCCCCGTTAAAAAAGTGAAGCCAGAGAGCCCCGCCGGAGCGAGCGACGGGTGATGAGACATACTTGCTAGTGACGGGTTATCCTAGAAGTATCCGTGATAGTGTGTGAGTAAGAGAAACCGAACCCAAGGACTAACGTCCATAGATAACGTGTTATAGTAGCAGTGTGTGCGGTATTTTAGCATGCTGCTAACGGCTATATTGACTCCAGTATACACCGGGCGCGAGGCGCTGAAGGGACCGGTGGTGTAGCCAGCCATGTTGCGTAACAGTATAACCGAATAGCAGGAGGGCTGTCTGGGACCCACAGAGTAGCTTCAGTTAAGGTAGGGCTAGAGTATTGTCGTGCGTCGACCCAGCGCCGGCCGTCAACAACCAGTCTTCGCCGGCGTCCGACATCTGCTCTGCACCGGCTGTCTTCAGCCCAGCACGGGAGTTCGTCCCGACCAGCAGAGGTCGCCATCACCCAGCACGCGCTCTCAGCCCGCTACTGCTCCCTCTGCTCCAGCCCCGCTGGCTGGCGCCTGTGACGAGAGCGTTTGACGCCATCTTGCTACCCGGACAGGGGTGGCGCGGCGAGGCCGCCATCTTGGTTGAGTACAATAGAGCTTCGATGCTCAGGATCTTATTGCACAGTACACAGTGTGATGCGGCCTACGGGTGAAGCTAACGTTGCTAACTACAGGTCATAGGGGTACCCCATAAACATTACATGCCGGCATTAGTATAGGACTTTTGTTTTGGTAAAGTGGGCCCACCTTTTCATTTTCTTTGAGTGTGATAACGTGTTTGTTCTTTAATAATATTTTCCCATCTAATTAACCCACTCCCTGTGGGGAGGTTACAGACCTGTGGTATCATAAGTAAAGCCTTAGAGAGGTATTATCCCTACCAAATAATTAAAGCCTGAGAGAGGTATTATCCATGGTACTAACCCAGACGTGGGTGATGAGTCAAGCACATTGAAGTATATTATCCCTGGTACTAACCCAGAGGTGGGTGTATAATATAAGTGTCTATAAGGTATTGAGTTACAAATTGAGTAATAGTAGGACTTCATTCTATTTGACCATTCCTATTGAATCTTTGTAACTGAACAGTACAATTAATATAAAGAATTAGATGGGGTTCTGTGAGCGTGTCCATTATTGAGTCTAACCCTAACCCTTTTTGATGCGGGTAATATTATTATTATTTAACCCTTTCTCCTTCCAGTCATTAAGGTCTCTAGTGGTCGTCGAGGGAGGGTACTGCTTGCGGGAGGAACGAATCTATTTAGTCAGTCACTAGGTGTGGGAGGGTTAACGGAGGTATTCAGGGAGGTGAGAGCGAGTTGGGGAGTACTGCTGACCGTCCCGGAGAGGCGAGGAAGACCAGAGTACCAAACCAACTGAGCCATTGCCTCTGAAAACCATCTCCAGTCTGAATTCTTCTTGAAACCAGCGCTCTCACTCAAAGAATCTACTTCACGACCTATTTCTGAATCATGCAACGTTTTCGGCTTTTATTTTTTTAAAGATATATTTTTTGTAGGGCATTTTTTAAGTGCATTTTTATTGATAGGACAGTTTGGAAATTGGGAGAGAGAGAGATGGGGAGGACATGCAACACATGTCCTGGGCCGGATTTGAACCCAGGATGTTGTGATTACGCTGAGATACGTCGTGCGCCACCGGGGCACCCCGATGTTTTCAGCTTTTCTGAAGAATCTTCTCTGCCGGCACAATCTGACCTAGATCGTGCCGGGTCACATATATATTGTTAACCTGTTAACGTTCGGCGGCCGCGCGCACACTTCAGGACACTTGGCCCTCGTCTGTCGGCCTAGCTCTGTATTTTTGCTGATCAACTAATACATTGTTGGAAAGCTGCCTCTTTGAACTGCTGCGGTCAGGCAAGCAATACCGGAGTCTCATGGCCAGTACAGAGAGACTCAGAAGGAGCTTCTATCCCCAGGCCATCAGGATGCTCAATGACAATAACACTATGTAACAAACCATCAAATACACCCACAGCACAGCACACACATCCACATGTACACACTCACTTTAAATAAACAACTCACTGTAGCAGTGTAGCACCCACTTTACCCACTTTAGACACTTTAACACACTTTATATTTATTGTTAAAGAGATTTGCACTACAACTCATACCTCATTGCACCTTACCCTAAGTTGTACCTCATCCCATTTCTGCATTGTACTGTATATTGTATTGTAACTCAGTTACACATTTTTTCTACTCTGTATTGTATATTGTATATATGTATATTGAACACTTTTGTTTACACTTGTTTACGTACTTTTGACTTTCTATTTTATACTTTATCTATTTTTTACCTAGCACACTCTCAGGAGCAAAACAGAAAAAAGCATTTCATATAAAAGTATTCTGTATTTTTGTATGATAACTAATAAAGAAACTTGAAACTTGAACTTGAAACTTGAGTAAAATTTGCCGCCTTTCGATCGTCACCCTACTCAACCTATTGTGTGTTTCCAGTCTCGAGTTACAAGACAAAACATCCGACGAGCGACATTTGACAAGCCATTTGGACAAGTGACCACTTCCGGTTTGGCCGGGTCCTGAACGGACCAGTCACCGCTGATGGTGAAAATGATTGACCACCTTTGTAGCCAATGAAATTCTGGAGCCAACGGTATCTTACATGAGGGCTGATTCCTACAGTAAAGGGAGAGAATAAGATGAAGACATTTGTTTGGAGAATTTCTCACTCGCCGTCCAAATTAATGAGTGGTCCGCCATTTTGGACGAATTATTACCGATACAACGATTACAAAAACATCTGTAAAACACGAATTGTCCGTGGGATTGTTATAAAGTTTGGACCTGTACTACATAAGACTTCAGGCTATGGAACCGTTATGTTTTCCAGCTCCTACCTCTCAGCTGGAACTCAAAAACAGGCATCTGGCAACAAGTAAACAAAACGTGAGTAACCAACACTTTTATTTCAGTGTGTTCAAACCTCTAACTTTATTACATTAGCACTCAGAGTGATTCTTCTTCTGTTGTGGAAGAAAGTTCAGAATGTTTCCTTTCGGGCGGTCAGGTGGCGTAACAGAGATTGCGTTCGTCACCAACCCCGGATACGCTGGATTCGCCTGTTCGAATCCAGCTCACAGCTCCGGGGTTGTCACCAGCTTGGCTGGCCGTTCACACTAATACAATTGGCAGTATTAGAGGGTGGGAGAAGCTGGTGGGGTGGGTCCGGGTCGTTGTAAACAGCGACTCCTACAGTTCGGTCGGGGCGCCTGCTAAGCGCGGATAGGATCTAAGTGGGATAGTTTGATCCTTCCACACGCTACGCCCTCTCAGTGAGAATCCGCGCTGCCAGGTGAAAAGAAGCGGTTGATTGGCTAGATGTGTGTCGGAGGAAGCACGTGATAGCCTCCACTCTCCCAGACCGACTGTGGGGGGTAAGTGCGCAGCGACCAGGAAGAGGATTGGGAATTGGCATAACGACTAACATTGGGATGGGAGAAAATCGGAGGAAAAAGGAGGGGGGAAAAGATAAAAAAAAAAAAAAAATTCCTTTCAAAAAAGACCAGACTCATGCATGTGCTATTCAAGTAATAAATCGCAAATTACTTTGGGTATGCAATCGTCAGGCGTTTTATGCTAAATGTGCCCTCAGCATAAGAGGTTAAATATATAGCCTACATGCAAGGAATGGGGTGTGCTGAGAGCAGAATGTAGATGTGTCCATTCTATTCCACTATAGCTATATCCGTGTGATTGAGTTTAGTTCTTTTTAAAGGTCCCCTGTCTTATAAATTGCTTATAATTTTCTAGCAATGGGGGTTTGTATCAATGGGGTCTGTGTCTCTAGTTCTCAGTTTGGCGGATTGCTCCAATTCAGTTGAGACAATATCCTCCCCCAGTAAACTAAGCTATTCTGAATTTCGCGTACCTGTGACGTCCAAGAATTCTCACCTGCATAATTAAGGCCCCCTCTATGGTTGTAGCCACACTCAACCATTCGCTCAACAACAGAGTGAGTGGAAATACTGACACTTCCTCAAACGGGTTGACGTGGCGCGGGTGCTGACAGAGAGAGCAGAGAACGAGCGAGCGAGAGGGAAAGAGAGAGATTGAGAGGGAGAGAGAGAGAGAGAGAGAGGGACACGGAGCACCCCACACACACACACACTCACACACACACTCCCACACACACTCCCGACCGCCACGCGGGGAAACACACATGCAGTCGGGAGCCCTCGCATATCACTGTCAACCTGCTGCAAAATATCATTGCGCATGCTCCCACGCGGGCGCCCATATTCCGATCTGTCCAATAATATTCACAGGGGTATATATTGTCATTTGAAACAAGTTACCAATGCATTGTCCCGTGGGATTATGCCCCCCCGCGGCGACATTTATTAGTATCCCCCTCAATCTCTCTATGTCTCTCTCTGTCTGCCAGTGCAGACTGTGGGTGACTGTCACTCAAAGCGCTTATGGGCGGAGCCCAGCCCAAAACAGCTTGAAATCTTGAAGTGGACAAATGCTGCTTTAGAGTACTTGATTAGAAATACAAAACAATGATTAAAAAAAATTAAAAAGCTTACAGATGTGTTCCATAGACTCACAGGAATTGTGTAACATTGCCCAAATAGTGAAAGGAATAACAAAACAGGGGACCTTTAATTCATTAATTTATTCACTGTAATTTGCAGTGTTTGTGTTGTGCTTTTATTTATTTTCTCAATCACAATGCCTCATTGATTAAAACGTAATTTTTAATGATACAAATATTGTTGTATTTATTATTATTATAATTACTTTATATCCGATGATGTCTGTAGAATCGACGTGAACGCAATCCCCATGATTTCTCCCAAATGAAGCCGTTAAGAACATGGCACACACCAGTCTGTCCGATTTTACGACTGTTCCTGCTCTTAGCTACGAGCGAATCCCAGAGACGGAACCGTTCGTGAATGCTAAAATCGGCCTGAAAAGCTTGTAAGTGGAGTTACAATTAAATTTGCTCGTAATCTTTCTCGTAAGACTGTTCGTGAATGAGGACCATTGTCCTGAAAGGTGACTTCATTGAGACAATGTTAACCATGGACTTTAGTCCTAATTCCTAATTCCTGATTCCTAATTTATGCAAATTACAGGTTGTCAGCTTGTGACTGCAACTTGTTCCTCTTTGCGGATGACTCAGCCCTGGTGGTCTCTGACAAGAACAAGTTACAGGTTGAAAAAACCCTCAGCTCGGAACTCGGCAGAATCTGCACCTGGCTCGCTAATAACAAACTATCATTACACCTGGGTAAAACAGAGTCCATTCTCTTCGGATCAAATAACAAACTCAGCAAGACCAACGGCTTCTTAGTTACAGTGGGTGATAATATTGTCACAAGGAAAGATGAAATTACATACCTGGGTTCCATCCTAGAGGCAAATCTTTCCTGTGACAAAATGGCATCCAATGTAATAAAAAAAAGTCAACCAACAAACTAGATTCTTGTACCGGATTTCCTCTCTGGTAAACAAGAATACCCCGAAGACTCTGGCAGGAGCACTCATTCAAGGGTACTACGACTATGCTTGCACCTCATGGTACCAAAGCACCTCAAAGGTGCTAAAAACAAGACTACAAACATCACAAAACAAACTGGTCAGACTACTGCTTGACCTCACTCCTAAAACCCACTCGTCCTCACCCCTGCCCACTTTGACAACCTAGGATGGCTTAGAGTAGACGATGGGCCTGGTCTACAAGATACACTACACCACTCAGGTACCCATGTACATGTTGAAATACTTCCCAAAGGTCAGTGAATACCACGACCACAACACCAGAGGGAGTTCGACAAATCATGTGCAACCCAGATTCGGCACAAACAAGAGACTAAACACGTTTTGCAATTATGCCACAACAATGTGGAACGCCCTACCCACAGCCGTAAAAAATGTAATCCCTACCCACATTCAAAATCGCTCTCAAAGAGCACCTACGGGAGGCTGCAATTAGAAACTGGCCACCGTAAATGTCCAAATCCCCCCTCCCACCCACCCCCTCCTAATATACAGTCTCCTCACCATCATATGTATATATTTTCTGTTAGGATCTCTGGGTAACAGTACTGTATATTTGCATATCGTACATGTATACAAATGTAACAGTACTATATACCTGTATGTCATGTAGGTCCCAATGTCATAATTGTCATGATGTCATGTATGTTGTGTATGTCATAAATGTTTTATGAATTGAAAATGGGGGAGACTGATGTAAACAAGACAAACATCTTTCTCTGGTCTGCACTCCCTTAACACTTTGAGTGCCACTCACGGCTTTTCTCGGGTTTACGCCCAGACCGTTGAATGCCACGGTCAAGAGTATTCTGGGGTATTTATTTATTTATTTTTTATTAGCGATCTGAAATCATATTGCATCACGCGAGCCTACCGTTGGAGATCCAGGGACCGCCGGCGCTCAGATGTGAAAAAAGCGCCCCCCTATCGTCTCCCAGATGGTAAATCACCCTTTTGGAATGGACTCAATGAAAGTGAATGGGAGAACGGATTTCTGACTCCACATTTTACTTCTCACTGATGCAGCCGGGGTCTACCAGAGTTCATTCTGGAGCCTCTGAGCCGCGCGGATCATGTGTTATACTGTACACACGATGGATCAATACATTTATCAATTTTTTCGAATGGCGATCGGAAATTGGAATAAACCATTTGGATACCATCTGACCTCAGGTAAGGAATCTATGTTATCAGTGTTAGGATAATCAGACTCGTTTTCACGGATATATAAGCGTGTATGTGATATGTGATATGGCTGTTTTGACTGTAAAAGCCATGAGGAAATAAGAGCAGCGATTATCAGCGCACGGCACGAGCGTGCGTGCGCACACATATACTATCGATCATCTAGCGTTTATTTGAAAACGATTCATAAATAGGCCGACAAATGACAACGTTCTGGAATATTCCAGTAAAAGGCGATTATCATAGGCATGGGTTGTTTTTCCCCGGAAAACGGGTGATTTTCAAAATGCTATCAAGCGGAAATGAAGCGATAAAAATACAATCTGCCTTGCCAATGTTGACTGGAAAATGAGTCTTTGATAAGCGACGGGCAGATTAGACACATAGCCATAATTTAAAACATAGATTAGGCGATATTAACGTTAACATTGGCCGTGGCATTCAACGGGGTAAAAAGGAAAACACGGCCGGCACTGAAAGTGTTAACAATTGTGTGTATTGAGCCGTACTGTATTGTACCCATTCTGCAATCTGTTAAATAAAGTTTTCATTCATTCATTCAGTCCACATTGTCCTGAAAGGTGACTTTATTGTCTATTACTGTTCCCAGATATTTGGAGTGGGTGACCTGCTCCACTTCCTGGACCTGATTGGCTTGTAGGACCTGCTGCCTGCTCTCCTACTGCCTCTGTCCTACTCTATCTCTCCCTCCTTTCTTGCTCTCCCTCTCTGCCTGCCATCTCTCTCCTCTCTCTTTCTCTCTATCCCTCTCTCTCTCCCCCTTTTCTTGCTCTCCTTCTCTGCCTGCCATCTCTCCCTCGCTCTCTCTGCCTGCCATCTCTCTCTCTCTCTCTCTCTCTCTCTCTCTCTCTCTCTCTCTCTCTCTCTCTCTCTCTCTCTCTCTCTCTCTCTCTCTCTCTCTCTCTCTCTCTCTCTCTCTCTCTCAGTACAGTACATTCAGTCACTATACTGCATTATGCCTTATATGGGGTTTTGTGAATGGGTGTTGCTAGGTAACTAGTGTGCAGTAAAGCAAGGCCACTGTTGGTTCTTGGTACTCTTGGTATAGAAAATGAGAGATCCTAGGGCGGCTGGGTGGCGCAGCGGACATTGCGCTTGTCACCAACGCATGAGACACCGGGTTCGACTCCGGCTGTCGGCGTTGGGCCAGCCGTCATACTTACTCAATTGGCAGAGTTAGCGGGTGGAAGTCGATGGGTGGTAATCTGGACGTTGTGGACAGCGACACTTACAGGTCGGTTGGGGACGCCTGCACAGCAGAGAGAGGAAATGGTGGGGGTAGTGTGAGCCTCCCACACGTTACACCTCGCCAATGAGAGTCCGCACTGGCAGGTGAAAAGATGTGACAGGCTGCCTCCTCGTGTACCGGAGGGGACACGTGATACAAGGCTTCTATCCTCCCTACAACCGGCCAGTGGGGGGCATATGCGAGCAATGTTCAAGACAGTGGAGGGAGAATTGGCACAACAGAATTGAGATGGGAGAAAAATAGAAAAAGAGGAGAAAAAGTGGTTAAAAAAAAGAAATTTAGAGATCCTCTGCTGAGTAGAAGCAGTTAGCTATTGGAGAGGTAAGCGTACCAGATCAGTTAGCTATTGGGGAGGTTAGCATACCAGAGCAGTTAGCTATTGGGGAGGTTAGTGTACCAGAGCAGTTAGCTATTGGAAAAGTTAACCTAACAGAGCAACTAGTTATTGGGGAGGTTAGTGTACCAGAGAAGTTAGCTATTGGGAGATTAGCATACCAGAGCAGTTAGCTATTGGGTAGATTAGCGTACCAGAGCAGTTAGCTATTGGAAAAGTTAACCTAACAGAGCAACTAGTTATTGGGGAGGTTAGTGTACCAGAGAAGTTAGCTATTGGGAGATTAGCATACCAGAGCAGTTAGCTATTGGGTAGATTAGCGTACCAGAGCAGTTAGCTATTGGAAAAGTTAACCTAACAGAGCAACTAGTTATTGGGGAGGTTAGTGTAACAGAGCAGTTAGCTATTGTGAGGTTAGCATACCAGAGCAGTTAGCTATTGGGGAGATTAGCGTACCAGAGCAGTTAGCTATTGGGGAGATTAGCATACCAGAGCAGTTAGCTATTGGGGAGGTTAGTGTACCAGAGCAGTTAGCTATTGGGGAGGTTAGCGTACCAGAGCAGTTAGCTATTGTGGAGGTTAGCCTACCAGAGCAATTAGCTATTGGAGAAGTTAGCCTAACAGAGCAACTACAGAGATATTGGAGAAGTTAGCCTAACAGAGCAACTAGCTATTGGAGAAGTTAGCCTAGTTCAAGTTCAAATTCAAGTTTTGTATCATTTGTCACATGTGAAATGCCTGGTTATATGAGTCCCCTGAGATTGTGCTTCATACAGTAAAAACGTTTAACGAATAAAGGCCACACACTATACAAAATATACAATATACAATACAAACTAAAGTACAACCTAAAGTACGAAATTAAGTACAAAATGCAAACAAGGAAGTACAAAATGCAAACTTTTTAAATGCTAAAATGAGGTAGGGATGTAGTGCAAATATTTTAGTAATAAATAGATACAAATATGGTGTAGTGTTAACCTCTTAAGCCAGAGCGGTCCGGTGGTGGACTGCAAATGACATCATGCCATAAATCCATCTCTACAGAATGTATGAATTAATGTTGATTTTATTTTTCAAATGTAACCAAGAGTAAAGACCCTAACCCTGTCAAAACAGCAGTCAAAGTGTATATTTTCAGCAATATGCTTGTTTACCAATGGTGTTATAGTGAAATATGAGTTATAGAAATCTAGTCGGATAAAGGCGAATATAGACGCGAGGAAATGCATGCCACCATTTAGTTTGTAGTCCTATGAGGAGAGGAGACCTAGGGCTTTCGATGGGCTTTGGAATTTCGAAAAACTACACTGCACAGCTCAAGCCAGCCCCTGTCAATCATCTGACTTGTGGATTTACTTTTTAATTTATTGAAGAGTATCTCCCACAAACTTGAACGTTATTGCCATAAAACAGAACGCAGTTAGTTTATCTACCTTTCTGTGAACGTCTAGCAAAAAACTGCATTGCAATCTGATGAAAAATGGTGGCGAAATGTACATTATAAAATAGTAGCTGTACTTACAGTAGATTTCATTCACGGTTTTTGCTGCACGCCTGGTGATACTATAATCCAGATTGAACTCTGCCATTGAAAAGGGGAGATTTGGTCCAATCCATAGATGTGGGACTTGGCCACAATAATGTCATTTATAGGCCTGCTATTCTATATTCTATAATCATATTTCAAATGACATGTGTCCAGATGGCAGAATTCAGTACTGTATCTACAAAATCTTCTGTTTAATCATCTTACCTTTATTAATTTGCTTCAATCTTTTGTACATGTGATCTCAAGAAGGCGCTGAACAAGCTCAGTGGTAGGTTTTCATGTCTGGTCATTTGTATCATGGTGTTAATCACCCTCAAAGATGATTAAAAAAATTTAAATAATATAATTGATATTCTCCTTTGGTTCATTACAATTTACTCAAGCCTAATAACAGACACAATATTTCTGACACTGGGAATACATTCCCTGAGATCCATAGATGTCCCTAGATACCACAAACGTGCAAATGGACATTGTAGAAGTGGAGCAATCTTCCATTTACTTAGGTATGTGTTTTTAGGCGGAAATGTGTTTCAAGTGTCTAGAGTGAATGGTTAGTGAGTGTCACATACAGTACAAAGGTCTAATAATAACAGAAATACCTGGGCCCTCATTCATCAACGTGATTTACGCACAGATATGTGCTTAAGCTGTGCGTACGACCATTTCTAAGCAGAGTGTGGGATTCATCAATTTCAACTTGAACTTGACTTCGTGCTTATATTTACGCACAGCTCGGACCATGCGTACCTGGCGCCCGTTGGTAGAATATATTATTACAACAAGGAAATGAGCTTCTGTGCATAAGTTTCAACACTGGCATGTTCTGTATGAACCGTAATTCATTATAGTTCATTGTAAAATAGCAACAGTAGTGTAATTATGGTCAAAACCATCGGCGTATTTAGACCACTATCACTAGGGCACGTGCCCTAGTGATGATCATCTGTGCCCCAGTGATAATTTTTTTTTTTTTTTTTTTTTTTTTTTTTAACAAATGCTTTTTTATTTTCCCTTTTTTAACATGATCAAATGGTCATTTAACATGATCAAATAATTATTATAATATTTTTTACTTCGCTTTGAAATATTATAGTGAAATATTTTGCACTGCATTTATCTTGTTGAAATCCTCCAACAGGCTCTTTTTTGTAAGTTGACTGGTTTGCACACCAATAATACAGTGCAATAATAGAATAGTAGAATAGATAGTAAAATTATGCAATAGAATGGCCAGAGTAAAATAGTGATACAGTACAATCAACAGCGGGGTGTATTAGAAGGCTATGGTGAAGAGGTACGTTTTTAGCTTATTTCTGAAAATATTAAGAGATCTAGCTTCCCTAATGTCCATAGGTAGTGTGTTCCATAACTTTGGTGCATAGTTAGCAAAGGCTGCATCCCTGATTTTCTTTAGACTGTGGCTTGGAACCTTCAATAGACCAGTAGTAGATGATCACAATGTTTATACTTTGTATATAAGGAGGAGGACCTTGAAATCAATTCTAAATGTTACCAGAAGCCAGTGTAGGTTACTTACTTGTAACTTCGGGTTTGATCCAAGGAGTAAGTTGCCCCATATTGCTCTGTAACATTTCTCTTTTTGTTATAGGACCGACTAGTAGGATTTCAGTTTTGCCCTCATTTAATTTTAGGAAGTTGTTCGTCATCCATTTGTTTATTGCTAAGAGACAGGCGGAAATGGAGTTTATAGCTGTGTGATCATTTGGTTCAGCGGAGATGTACAATTGTGTGTCATCTGCGTAACTATGGAAACATACATTGTGCTTTCTAATGATGTCTCCTCAATGTTCAATGTTCAATGCAATGTTCAATGCAAGTAAAGCACTTTAAACTTTAAGTATGACTAAATGCTTTATTGACTATATATATAGTAACTGTTCCAAAATGCATAGATTTCTATGTATTTTAGGGGTTTGGGTGGCTAGCTCTTTTTAATATAAATGTCAGATTGTTTTATTTATTTCATAGATTTCTATGCATTTCAGGAGTTTGGGGGGCTGGCTCCCCAAAATAATTAAATAACATAACCCTAACCTAACCCTAAAACCGAAATAAAGTTAAAAAAAAATAGTTACAAAATCCATCCATTTTCGCCCACAAACCGGCCAAAACCGGCCAAATTTTTTTCGTAGTTGTTGGTGCCCTTCTGTGCCCTACTGAAGTGCTGGGTCTAGATACGCCCCTGGATCTATTATTCCAAATGCTATTTATAGGGTTTTGAGTCAAAACCCTATAAATAGCATTTGGAATAATAGATCTTTCTCTCAGAATGAATGCAGCATGGTTTATATAGCGTTATCGGAATATACAGGGTGTACTGACTGACTGCGCTCCGCGTAGCTCAACTCGTTATTATTTTGCGCACAGACCGCAGAAACACGGGAACGTTTTGATTATATTTAAAAGGCTTTACGTTAAACGAAACAAGTGGAATTTCGAAGCTGTAAGCAGAATACAAGTCATATGAACACCCACGATATAGTGTTCTTCCCCCTTTTTACTGTATAAGAAAGAATAAAAAACGCATTGCAATGACACCAGGGTGTATGTGTATTACAAAACCCTTGCAATAACAAACATAGTGGACAGACACAAGTTCACAACATATAAATATGATGATGGAATTCATTCAAGATCCTCTCCACCCTCGGGTCTTTGCCACCGGCACGGTCCATCGTGATATTGGAGATGGATCGAGCAATAGACTGTTACTGTAGCTGTCAAAGCTCCATCACAAATGCAGTTATGTGAATAGAAAGGGATTCCACTCAGTCAATGTTGCGATGCGCATTTGCCTGATACATGTTGTTGCTGCATGCCGGGAGGAAGGCGATGCTGAATGTTTTCAATTCATTAAATAAAACGGATACTTTTTGCAAGGGTTTACTGACTGTCATACAAATAATCAACCAACTACATACTGTAACTTTTCAGTGCATGTTCTTATTTACATTGTGACAACAGCCTTGTGAGTTCCCGCAGTGACCCGCACACAGACATGATGGAATTCAAGTTCATGTTTGTATTGATCACATATAGGCAGGCTACACATGGCGTATCTGCTA
Source organism: Notolepis coatsorum (assembly GCF_963971535.1). Lineage (NCBI taxonomy): Eukaryota > Metazoa > Chordata > Actinopteri > Aulopiformes > Paralepididae > Notolepis > Notolepis coatsorum. The sequence goes on from NC_140167.1 coordinate 80,614,327, forward strand.
CATCATACATGGCAGTAAGATTCATTGTTCTTGTATATGCTCTCGTATTATTGTTTATATAGGCTACCCAATACTGACATCAAAATAGATTGTATGCCTCTAGAAATCATCAGCAGCAGGTAGAAAATTGACGGAAAATCCGTCGCGATTTGGAATAAAATTGAGGAGAACTTTAATCCCTGGGTATTAATCAAACAAAACGGAAAAAGGCAGTCATATTCCAGCACGGTCTTTATTAGTGTTTGCGCTGCCCATGCAGCAATGGTTAATAGATATCATATCCGACATCACCGTACGTGTACACGTCTGTTAGCCTGTCTCATAACACGCTTCCCTCGGTTTAGTCCATTCTTCCACATTTCATGGGGGTGTCCATTACCGTATATGGTTAATCGGGGCGGTTTTGGTATGCAAATACGTGAAAGTGTGCACGAGCCTCGGCGCAGGGCCAAGGTGATATTTATCATGACAGGTGTGCGTAGAACCTGCGTACGCACGTGTGGTAAATCCATTTTTTTTTGTGCGTGCACTGATTCTAAATTCTGTGCTTACGTGTGGAAATAGAACATTTTCTACGCCACGTTGATGAATGAGGGCCCTGGACCGGCACAGGTCCAGCGCAGGTCCCGGCAGGAAATAAACAATACGTTTTCCAAAGTAAATAGTATTTATTAAATAATGGGGAATGAAACCCACAAACACACACACAACATGGACAAGGTAGGGGAGAACAAACTGGGACATGGTAGGGGAGAACAAACATGGATATACAATAAACACAAGTGTAAAGAAGTGTCATAGGACACAAGCCAACAAAAGGTTGGCACTGGGAACCACCCAGCAATAATACACAATAAAATAATCAGTCCACCCAGGTAGTGGCAATAAGGCCAACACAAGAGTGGAAATGGCAGAAAAGGCCAACATGATATAGGTCTATCTGTGTGTGTGTGTGTGTGTGTGTGTGTGTGTGTGTGTGTGTGTGTGTGTGTGTGTGTGTGTGTGTGTGTGTGTGTGTGTGTGTGTGTGTGTGTGTGTGTGTGTGTGTGTGTGTGTGTGTGTGTGTGTGTGTGTGTGTGTGTGTGTGTGTGTGTGTGTGTGTGTGTCAGTATATCTGTGTGTGTTTGTGTGTGTGTGTGTGTCAGTCTATTTATCTATGTGTGTGTGTGGGTCTATCTGTGTGTGTGTGTGTGTGTGTGTGTGTGTGTGTGTGTGTGTGTGTGTGTGTCAGTCTATCTGTGTGTGTGTGTCAGTCTATCTGTGTGTGTGTGTGTGTCAGTCTATCTATCTATTGTGTGTGTGTGTGTGTGTGTGTGTGTGTGTGTGTGTGTGTGTGTGTGTGTGTGTGTGTGTGTGTGTGTGTGTGTGTGTGTGTGTGTGTGTGTGTGTGTGTGTGTGTGTGTGTGTGTGTCAGTATAGCCTGCTAGCTAGTGGTGCCCAGTGTACTGTGTGATCTTGTTAATTGTTGGTTCATCTACTGTCAGTGTGTTCACCAGAGCCTGATACACAGTCTCTAGTCCTGCAGTAGACATACAGTATGATGTCTGAGACAGTCTCTAGTCCTGCAGTTGTTTCAAATACAGAGTTGTTTAATTTATGTAATATGCTGGCTCACTGCGGAGTTTAGTATTCCTGCCTGGCTGAGGAGCGTGTTGCGGCTCATGCGCATGCGCGTGCTCGGCCAATCAGAGCAACGCGGAAGGGCATGTTGGCTGCCGAAAGTATTCACGCGTTGGGGTGTGGTGGCCATTAGGGGCCATGTGGTAGGGTATGTATCATCTATCTATCTACACGTTGGGTTGTGGTGTCATTAGGGGCCATGTGGTAGGGTATGTAGCATCTATCTATCTACACGTTGGGTTGTGGTGTCAGTGTGGTAGGGTATGTAATGTAGCATCTATCTATCTATCTACACGTTGGGTTGTGGTGGTTATTAGGGGCCATGTGGTAGGGTATGTAGCATCTATCTATCTACACGTTGGGTTGTGGTGGTCATTAGGGGCCATGTGGTAGGGTATGTAGCATCTATCTATCTACACATTGGGTTGTGGTGGCCATTGAGGGCCATGTGGTAGGGTATGTAGCATTTGCATTGTCAATACCTGGAGCTCACATGGAAGGGGCACGGTCTGTTGAAGTTGTCACTGCTGCTAGATTCATAGTACTGTATGTAGTTCCATAATATGCATGTTTGACTCTCTTTTGGCAATGAGATTGGGTTTCTTCATTGAGCATTTATCCTTATCATTAGGACACATGTATCTTGTGTTTTATTATAAAATATCATTTACAATAAAATGTCCATAGTCCAACCTTTATCAATGACATGTATCAGGGCCATGCCTGTCCCTCTGAATAGACCTGCAATCCACTAAATGTGGTTTCTAATGTTGCCAGGCAACAAATACATTCCGAGTCAGAAAGCAAAGCTGTGGTTATGATTGCTTAGCAACAAGATTCTGTTCCAATAAGTTAAATAATCACTTGAGGCTTTGTGTTTGAGCTTGTTCTAATATACTAGGCTGTGTCTGGCTTTGGGCCTGTCACACAGACAGTCAAGTCAAGTCAAGAGTTTTATTTGTCACGGCATACAAGTATACAATGAAATGCAGGTGGTCTTGCCCGCAACGATGTGCAATACAGTAGTACAACATATAATAGAATCCAATAAAACAACATTGTGCAATAAACAGGTAACATAGTGGGACATCTCGGTATCTGTACATAGTTATTTACAGAGCATGTAGGACATGCTAGGTCCTTTGGTAGTGCAATACACTGTTACTGTTGCTATACTATTTTTAAAGTGACCTTTCCTTTGTGGCCATAAGTGTGGGCGTGTGCAGCATGAGTGTGTGCCTGCTCATGTTAAAGTGGCTGCTAGTGTGCGAGCGTGCACAGCGTGCGTGTCATGTGTGTGCTCATGTGTGCTTGTGTGTGGAGAGTTCAATGTTCTGTGGCACTCAGTGTTCATTGTTCAAGGCTCTGATGGCCTGGGGGAAGAAGCTGAGCCGAAGCCTCTCTGTCCTAGTAGCTGGGGTTCGCAGGCGTCTGCCTGACCTCAGCAGCTGGAACAGGCTGTTATTGGGGTGGTGAGGGTCTTTCATTATTCTGCAGGCTCTGGATTTGCACCTCTTGTTGTATAGAACCTGCAGGGGAGGTAGTGCAATACCCGTGGTACGCTCGGCTGAGCGCACCACTCTCTGTAGGGCCTTCTTGTCCTGTGCCGTGCTGTTTCCATACCAGGCAGTGATGTTTCCAGTCAAGATGCTCTCTACAGCTCCGGAGTAGAAGGACTGGAGTATCTTCCCCGATACTCTGAACTTCCTTAACTGTCTCAGGTGGTAGAGGCGCTCCTTCGCCTTTTTTACGACTGTGTCTATGTGTGTTGACCATGTCAGATCCTCTGAGATGTGGACCCCCAGGTACTTAAAGCTGCTCACCCTGAACACGGTAGCCCCGTTTATCATCAGTGGTGTGTGTGTCTCCTGCTGCCCTCTCCTATAATCCACGATCAGCTCCTTGGTTTTACCAATGTTCAGGAGCAGGCTGTTGTCCTGGCACCAGCGTTCCAGTACCTCAACCTTCTCCCGGTAGGCCTTCTCGTCGTTGTCCGAGATCAGCCCCACCACCACCGTGTCGTCTGCAAACTTCACTATGGAGTTGGAGCTGAACTTGGCCACACAATCGTGTGTGTAGAGTGAGTACAGCAGGGGGCTCAGAACACAGCCCTGGGGGGACCCGATGCTCAGGGTGATGGTGTTGGAGATCTGACCCCCCACCCTGACCGCCTGGGGTCTTTCACTCAGAAAGTCCAGTACCCAGGCGCTCAGGGCGGAGCTCAGACTGTCTGGTGGGGACTATGGTGTTGAACGCTGAGCTGTAGTCAATGAACAACAGTCTCACATAGCGCCCCTTCTGGCGGTCAAGGTGAGAGAGGGTGCTGTGCAGTACCTGGGAGACCGCGTCGTCAGTGGACCTGTTTGTCCTGTATGCAAATTGCATAGGGTCCATATCACTGGGGAGGGAGGCACAAATGTGATCCTTGACCAGCCTCTCGAAACATTTCATGACCACAGAGGTGAGTGCCACCGGTCTGTAGTCATTGAGACATGTTGGGGAGGGTTTCTTCGGTACAGGGATGATGGTAGACATCTTGAAACAGGCAGGGACCACTGACTCCGCCAGGGATTGATTAAATATGGCGGTGAACACAGGGGCTAGCTGGTTGGCACAGGACTTGAGTATGCGTCCTGTTATACCATCTGGGCCAGCCGCTATCCTGGTGTTCACCTGCATAAATGCTCTTCTCACACTGTGTTCCGACAACGAGAGAGCGTCCCCGCCCCCCCGCGGTTGCCCCCCCCCCCCTCCACAACAGCCGGCGCGCCAGTGACGTCACTGGCCGTTGAGCCAGCGGTGCCACCGTCTACACCAAACCGAGCGTAGAAAGAGTTGAGTTTGTCCGCGAGAGAGGCGTCGTCACTCCCCATTGAGGGGGCGCTGACTTTGTAGTCAGTTATTGTCCTCAGTCCCCGCCATAAGCCTCTTGTGTCGTTTTGTGCCATTTGTGTCTCCAGTTTATCAGCATATGTCCGTTTTGCAAGTTTTACAGCCTTGCGCAGAGTATAGACTGAAGCCTTGTACTCCTCCATGTTTCCTGACTCTCTGCCCAGGTTGTAGGCAGTGGTGCGAGAGTTCAGAGCTGCTCTGATAGTACTGTCCACCCACGGTTTCTGGTTTGGGAAAACCCGCACCTTTTTCGTGGGGACAATACTGTCAGCGATTGTTGCTATGAAGCTCACTACGGTGTCCGCGAGCTCGCTGACGTGACTGGCGCTTCCTTGAAACATATTCCAATCCGTGTCTGCGAGCGCGTCCTGAAGCGTGGCCTCTGATTCGTCTGCCCATTTTTTTGTCTCACGTGACACGACGGCGTCACGTGATCTTTGTTTGTAAGCCGGAAAATAACAAGATGGAGTCGTGATCGCTTGAGCTTGTAGACCCCGTCAATGGTGGAGCCGCTACAGCCTTGTAGCCGGCTCTGAACAGGGTGTAACAGTGGTCGAGTGTGTTTCCCCCTCTTGTGGAGCAGGCGATGTGTTGAAAAAAGGACGGCATCACTTTTTTCAAATTCGCCTGGTTGAAATCACCAGCTACGATCGTCGCCGCGTCTGGATGTTTGATTTGATGTTTATTGAGGTGTTCGTGTAGCTCCACCAGCGCCTTGCCAGTATTCGCTTGTGGAGGGATATATACGGCGGTCATGATGACCGCGGTAAACTCACGGGGGAGGTGGAACGGGCGGCACAGAATTGAAAGATGTTCCATGTCTGGGGAGCATGAGCTTGAGAGAACATGCACCTCTTTGGGGTTAACCCAGACATTGTTCGTGACGAGACAGACCCCACCGCCGACGCTCTTGCCGGAGGCTGCCGTGCGATCCGCTCGTAGGACGGTGAAGGAGTCGGAGGGAGCGATGCTGTGGTCCGGAGTCTCTGGCTTGAGCCATGTTTCCGTGAAACACATGATGTTAACGTCTCTCATCTCCCGTTGGAAGCGGACCCTCGCTCTCAGGTCGTCCATCCTTCCCTCCAACGAACGTGCATTCGCCAGAAAGATGGATGGAATCGCTGGGCGGTAAGCAGATCTTTTTAACCTCAGCCTGATACCTCCACGTCTCCCTCTGTGCCTCTTCCTGCCGTTTCCTTTGTCTTTTCCTTTGTTGCCGGTGTCCCGCCTAATCTCCGTTGGCCATTCTAGGCATAAAGTGTCTCCAAACTCCTCTTTGAGTCCGAATTTTTGGTCCATAAGTGTCTGGCGGTCATATGACGTACCCGCCAATGATGTTTTAATAAAAAAAAAGTAGAAAAAACAAACATAATAGCTAAAAGTGTGCACAATTGTCGCGGAGCTAAACCAGAGGCGACTGACCGGGGTCGCGCCAACAGCTAGTTCTGATACAATAGGCTGTGTCTGGCTTTGGGCCTGTCATTTAGCTGATGCTTTTATCCAAAGCGACTTACAAGTTCTGTATGACCAGTGACCAGGAAGGGTACAACTCTTTCAGCTGAGTAACAATGTTCATCAAACAGTGCTGAAACCTTGGTGCTGCAGTGTTGAGTGCATAGTAGTAAAGAGTAAGACATATTAGTATAGTAAGAATAGTGCATGAAGGTATAAGACGGTAAGAAGGTTAGTGTTTTTTTTTATAAAAAAAAATCTTAATTTCAGATATTGATTGAAGAAATGTGTTTTTAGTCTGCATTTTAGATGGCGAAAGATTGGTTAAGTTTTGTCTGTCCTAACTGTGGTGGGAAGTTTGTTCCACCATTGTGGAATAGACAGCTTCTCTCTGATGACCCTCCCAGAGCTCGGATAGAAGTGGGTCTGAGGCGGCCAGAGGATGTAGAGCGGAGGGGTCTTGAGGGTGTGTAGTTAGAGGCCAGTGACTGGAGGTAGGCGGAAGCTGTTCCCTTTGCTGCACGATATGCCAGGTCGAGGACCTTGAGGCGGATTCATGCGGTGATAGGGAGTCAGTGCAGGTCCCTAAGAAGGGGGGTAACATGGGCTGACTTTGGTAGGTTGGAGATCAGATGCGCGACTGCGTTCTGGATGAGTTGAAGAGGCTTGGTGGCAGTGGTCGGTAGAACAGCAAGCAGTGTGTTGCAGTAGTCGAGGCGAGACATGACTGTCACACCGAGAGCTAGTTCTGAGAGGTAGTTCTGAGCCCCTGGTGCATGACTCCCGCGACACCATCATCTACATGCTCTACAGAGCCTACACTGTAAAAAAATAATATTTTTTTCACAGGAAATTCACTGTATTATTTTACAGATTACTTTTGTTTTTCTACTTGTGTAAATGCCATATAAATACAGTAAATAACCTTTTATAAAAATACTGTATTAACCATTAAATAAAGGTTGTAATCTGTAAATGTATTTGATTTTACTGTAATTTGACAGTAAGTATTTGGCAACCATTGAAGCCAGACATTTACCGTTTTCTTGCAGCTTTTTTTCTTACAGTGTATACACACCTGGAGAAGCCGCGCAGCTCAGTGAGGATTATTTTCTTTGACTTCTCCAGGATCTTCAACTACCTCACCAACAGACCACAGTACGCCTGGTGGCCTGGATCACTGACTACCTCACCAACAGACCACAGTACAGCCTGGTGGCCTGGATCACTGACTACCTCACCAACAGACCACAGTACAGCCTGGTGGCCTGGATCACTGACTACCTCACCAACAGACCGCAGTACAGCCTGGTGACCTGGATCACTGACTACCTCACCAACAGACCACAGTACGCCTGGTGGCCTGGATCACTGACTACCTCACCAACAGACCACAGTACAGCCTGGTGACCTGGATCACTGACTACCTCACCAACAGACCACAGTACGCCTGGAGGCCTGGATCACTGACTACCTCACCAACAGACCACAGTACGCCTGGTGACCTGGATCACTGACTACCTCACCAACAGACCACAGTACGCCTGGTGGCCTGGATCACTGACTACCTCACCAACAGACCACAGTACAGCCTGGTGACCTGGATCACTGACTACCTCACCAACAGACCACAGTACGCCTGGAGGCCTGGATCACTGACTACCTCACCAACAGACCACAGTACGCCTGGTGACCTGGATCACTGACTACCTCACCAACAGACCACAGTACGCCTGGTGGCCTGGATCACTGACTACCTCACCAACAGACCACAGTACAGCCTGTTGGCCTGGATCACTGACTACCTCACCAACAGACCACAGTACGCCTGGTGGCCTGGATCACTGACTACCTCACCAACAGACCACAGTACAGCCTGTTGGCCTGGATCACTGACTACCTCACCAACAGACCACAGTACAGCCTGTTGGCCTGGATCACTGACTACCTCACCAACAGACCACAGTACGCCTGGTGACCTGGATCACTGACTACCTCACCAACAGACCGCAGTACAGCCTGGTGGCCTGGATCACTGACTACCTCACCAACAGACCACAGTACGCCTGGTGGCCTGGATCACTGACTACCTCACCAACAGACCACAGTACGCCTGGTGACCTGGATCACTGACTACCTCACCAACAGACCACAGTACAGCCTGGTGGCCTGGATCACTGACTACCTCACCAACAGACCACAGAACGCCTGGTGACCTGGATCACTGACTACCTCACCAACAGACCACAGTATGCCTGGTGGCCTGGATCACTGACTACCTCACCAACAGACCACAGTACAGCCTGGTGACCTGGATCACTGACTACCTCACCAACAGACCGCAGTACAGCCTGGTGGCCTGGATCACTGACTATCTCCCCAACAGACTGCAGTACGTCAGAATGCAAGGCAGTCAGTCAGATGTGCTGGTGAGCGACACCGGCGCCCCCCAAGGAACTGTGCTGTCACCCTTCCTATTCAACCTCTACACCACTGACTTCTGCCATAACTCGAGTGGGTGCCACCTTCAGAAGTTCTCAGATGACTCCTCCATTGTCAGTTACATCACAGACGACAATGAGGATAAGTACAGAGCCCTGGTGGAGCTTTGTAGGGTGGAGCGACAGCAACCACCTCCAACTCAACATCAGCAAGACCAAGGAGCTGAGCTGGTGGTGGATTACCGGAGAGGCAATACTCATACTCATTACTCATAGTATATATTCAGATTCTAATTATATATTGCCCATATTTATTGTAACATAATAGTATAACTGATAGGGCATAGGCCTACAGACCCTCATCTGTACCTTTGATTACACTGTTTACTTTCTAATATAGACCTACTCCTATCCGAGCTCCGGGAGGGTCATCAAAGAGAAGCCGCCTATTCTCAGTCCTTGCCCCACAATGGTGGAATGAACTACCCACCCCAGTTAGGACAGCCGAATCCCGTCCAATCTTTCGCCGTCGACTAAAGACGCACTTCTTCAACCATTATCTGAAATAAAATAAAAATCTAACCCTAACTAACCTTACTGTCATGCAGCACTTGTCCTAATAAACTAACCTAAACTGTAACACGCAACACTTTGATGAATATTGTTACTCAGCTGATAGAGTTGTATCCTTCCTGATGACCTGTCGTACAGAACTTGTAAGTCGCTTTGGATAAAAGCGTCAGCTAAATGACTAAATGTAAATGTAAATGTAATATTCTTATATTTATAATTATATTGTTTACACTGTTTATTTGTATTATAATTTAATTGCCTAAAAAAAAAGATTTAACCAGAAAAGTCTCATTGAGATTAAACATCTCTTTTACAAGAGCGTCCTGGCCAAGATAGGCAACAGCACAGTTACAAACATAGGCCTATAGCAACTAAAACAAAAAAACAAGGACAATTCACAGAACCATTCATAGTCATTCAAAACATCTGCAGCCAGATGTGCTGGATTCCATATCACATACTGTAGACGTGTTTTAAAAGCAACCAGTGAGACCAGCTCATGCAAATTCAGGTGGTTTTGTAGCTGATTCCAGGTGGAGGGAGCTGCATATCTGAACGCCCTTTTTCCCAGTTCAGTATGGACCCGAGGGACAGTTAGTAAAAATAAGCCCTGGGAACGAAGACCATAACTGCCCATACTTTTTTGGAGAATGTACATCTGTAGGTAAGTTGGCAGCAGTCCAAGGATAGCCTTATAAATAAGGATATGCCAATGGTTGAGTCTGCGGGTGGACAGGGCAGCAGACCATCCCACCAGAGAATACAAAGTACAGTGGTGAGTAAGGACTTTAAAATGTGTGATAAATCTCAGCGCTCCATGGTAGACAGAATCCAACGAGTGTAGGCATTTCAAGGATGTATATAACATCGCCATAGTCCAGCACAGACATAAAAGTGGCAGCAACCAGCCTCTTTTTAGCCTTGAAGGAGAAACAAGCCCGATTACCCTGCCCATACATGTCCCCCCACCCCTGCCTGTCACACAGAGGTATAGGGATGGGAAGAGAGGAGAAGAGAGAGAGAAGGATGTGATGATAGACAGTGATAAAGAAAACTTTATTTAGGTGGCAGATTCATTGACATGCCTAGCTAACTGACTGCTTTACCTACTGACTGACTGATTTACTTACTGACTGACTGCCTAGCTAACTGACTGCTTTACCTACTGACTTGCTAACTGACTGACTTGCTAACTGAATGCTTTACTTACTGACAGACAGACAGACAGACAGACAGACAGACAGACAGACAGACAGACAGACAGACAGACAGACAGACAGACAGACAGACAGACTGACTGACTGACTGACTGACTGACTGACTGACTGACTGACTGACTGACTGACTGACTGACTGACTGACTGACTGACTGACTGACTGACTGACTGACTGACTGACTGACTGACTGACTGACTCTTGCAGACCGTTTAATCCTTGTGGATCTTGGGGAATCACGGAGCTGCTGTCGGAATTCAACTGAAGGCCTAAACCTGGCAGTGCCAACTGGCACAGATGGTACCAAGATACAGTCTCATCCCATACTCCTGGAGAGGAGAGGAGGGAAGAGGAGAGGTGAGGTGAGGAAGAGGAGGAGTGTGTGTGTGTGTGGGGGGGGGTTATAGAGCAGCAGAGCAGAATAGTCATGTATAGTCAAATGGAGTAGAGTTGTGTTTATTAGAATACATATTTAGAATAGAATAGAATAGAATGTTGTCCTGAAACTGTTTGTCACATGGTTCTAGGCTAATGGCGCTTTTTAAAAGTCTAACCATTTATACCTGCCCATACTGCTTTCACTGTATGGCTAGTCATAAATATCTACCTTAAAACTATAGTCTAATACATGGACAGAATTGAACAGAAACGAATAGACTGATAGAATAGAAAACAATAGAACAGTGACCCGACACATACTTAGTTCATATACTATAGTGAAAAGATAGATGTTACATTACACCAAAGACCAGGCCAGTGTGTGACGTGTGTGTCTGTGTGTGTTGTGTGTGTCACTGTGTGTGTGTGTGTGTGTGTGTGTGTGTGAGCACAGCGTGTTAAAGTAGCTCACCTAATTCAGCGTTCTTCAATTATATCAGCCTAGAATGATTAATCTTCATTCCTGCAAACACATACATACATGCTATCTCTCTCTCTCTCTCTCTCTCTCTCTCTCTCTCTCTCTCTCTCTCTCTCTCTCTCTCTCTCTCTCTGGCGTCCTCGTTCCATCTTCATCCATCTCTCTCTCTCTCTCCCTCCCTCCCTCCCTCCCTCGCTCTCTCTCTATCTGAATCGAGAGGAGGAGGAGGAGAAGCTCATTTGATTCCTCTCTCCTCCCCTGCAGCGCGGATCATATACCGGGGAAGAAGAAGGGCAGCAGTTTCCAACGGAGGAGGAATTCTCTCCCCGTTAAAAAAAGAAAAGAAAAAGGGACCGGTAACGGAATCCACCGTGTGGTGATTATTAACGGAGTCCTGTTCAGTTATATATCAGCTGTTCAGTAAAGAAGCTACTGCCCTGCAGTACAGCCGCCTCGTCTGGAGGAGAGGAGCCAGAAGAAGAAGAAGAACCCTGACGGTTGGAAGATGAACGACTTGGATTCTTATGGACGTTTTTTTTTATTTTTATTTTTTTACCATCATCGACCGATATAGTGAGATTTTAATCATCAACATATAAGACATTTCTTCCTCCAGTTTGACGTTGATGGATGAATATGAAATATTATTAAAACAACGGCTCGGGTTCCATCTTCCAGCACGACCGTATACGTATTATATCTAGTCGGAACGAAATATAATTTCCTTCGTTCAGTTGATAATAATAATATTGTTGAAGTTTTTAATTTAACATGTTAAATGTGTACCGACTGTAATGTAACGGACTGTATCCTACATGTAGCCTATACTTGTCGTTATTATTATATCATCTGCTGATATGATCGGTTATGATCTGCTCATATCATCAATTTTTTTCCCGCCCCGGGAATAAAGATGCGGCTCGCGCCACCGAGTGATTCTACATCAGTGCCCGCGCGCTGCTGTGTGTGCTGTGCACGCGGCTCGGCGGTGGTTTGTGGCTAATGACGTGAACTGGTTTATCAACTGGTTAATACACCTGGTAGAGGACCAGACCCCCCCCCTCCCCCCGCCCCGGGCCCCCCATTCGTCGGGTTTCAGTCGCGCGCGTGAGGGATACTTACCGGAGGACGAGACATCATCAGCCTACCACGAGCCTGACAGATGGATAATTACTCTACTCTACAATGTAAGAAGTCACTGTACATGACACACACACACGCACGCACGCACACACACACACACACACACACACACACACACACACACACACACACACACACACACACACACACACACACACACACACACACACACACACACACACACACACACACACACACACAGATCAGTACAAATATTTCAACATGCATCAATATGACAAGACTTGCTCCACCCACGTAGAGTACAAGTTGATACAACACTGCATTGAATATACCTATTTAGTATGTATACAGTACACCTGCATTTAACCCATTATATCTCTGTATGATAGCATGTACAATAATGCTGTATATACCGTATATATACATATATTTACCATATTTTACATGTATCTATCTAGTTATCTACATCTGTCTGTACATGCCTGCATATAATAATTTGCATATCTGTAGATACTATATCTGTACATATCACTTACCTACTCTTACTAACACTGCTGGCCAGTATGACTTACTACCATAGGGTCTTTATACATGTATCACTGTACATATTTATACTACAACTCTGTACATACATCTGATTAACACTATTACTCAGTAGTACTCATTTCATATATTTTATATCCAGTTTAATCACCTGTATGTTGTATATTACTACTGCACTTTACTGTTACATTTGCACTCTGGTTGGATGCCACACTTCTTTTCGTTGTACTGTACTTGTGCTGTACGATGACAGTAAAATGTAATCTAATCTAATCTATGTAGGATAGGCCTGCATATGCACAATTATGGCAACGGCCAATACTATTTTAATAACGTTAATTAATGTCAAGGACAAATTGTCTAGTACCCTGTAATAGTAGCAATCATATCCTATAGGTTACCATAGCTTTAGTTATATTCACACACTCATATCAAAGAGTCCCATTAACAAGCTTCATAGCCTCTATGTAGACCATATGCTTAATTGGTAATGTTTCATATTAGTAATATCTCCCACTCATGCAACAGCACTGTTAACTTATAGTCTGCTCTGCCATTATACTGATATTTCTACCCAAAACGCTCCCCACCTACAAGCTTTGAATGAGTGCTTCGTCCATAAACTGAATGGCAATGTTCGATATTTATGGCGGTAATTTCATCAATGCATCACTATTAAATCACAGCACTTGGATCGTGTCCAGACTATTGTTTCCCAATTCTCACTTCACCTGCAAGCTGCTGGTATGAACTCCATCCACAGGCTATAGTCTGACCCAGAACTGGTGTTTTAATGGACCGACCAGGACTGCAGAGAGAGAGAGAGAGAGAGAGAGAGAGAGAGAGAGAGAGAGAGAGAGAGAGAGAGAGAGAGAGAGAGAGAGAGAGAGAGAGAGAGAGAGAGAGAGACCGAGGTGGAAAGAGAGAGAGAGATAGGGGAGACAGAGAGTTAGTGAGAGACCGAGGTGGAGAGAGAGAGGAGACAGAGAGGTAGAGAGAGACCGAGGTGGAGAGAGAGAGAGGAGACAGAGAGGTAGAGAGAGATGTCTGATGATAGATGATGTAGTATACTCTCTTGACGAGTTGCCTCCAGCTGTTCAGCTTTGATACCTTCATACTACAATTTATTATAACACACACACACACACACACACACACACACACACACACACACACACACACACACACACACACACACACACACACACAACACACACACACACACAAACACACACACACACACACACACACACACACACACACACACACACACACACACACACACACACACACACACACACACACACACACATACACACACACACACACACACCTACACTTGTTTAACCCGCCCCCCTGAAGCGCTGTAGCTGACACTAGCCTGTCACACTCATTATTTACTTATATTGGGCTATCAATGTCATAACAACAGATAACAGCTACAGGCTTGTGAGCATGGCTTCATTTAACGGCTGAGCAGTTCTGACATTTAACGGCTGAGCAGTTCTGACTGCTGTCGTGACACATGCAGACATCCCCTGCATTGTCTTTCTTGTCCAATCACATGTTGTCATTTGTTGTCCACAGGGCTTGACGCTTACCTTTTCATTTAGGAGCACATGTGAGAAAATCTTTGTACCAGTCCTTTCTTCTTCAGTAGGGTCGGGTATTATTTGGATTTGATCAATTTTGGTTCTGCTCATCAAATCCAATTCTTATCTAATCTCTGTTCCCATTCTAATATTTGTGGTGGGGTAGAAAAAATTATATCGACAAGAACCATTCTTGTTAGATTTAGGCTCTAGTCAGTAAATTGTGAACCATGACATGAAGGTAGCTTTTTCTCTTAACCTGTTGTAACTTAACCTTTAGTTTTTGCCATCCGTTTCTGATGCATTGTGACAGGAATATATCAAAGGAGGCTTTTTCAAATAATTAATATTGCTGTGGAATCGGATATCTATTACCTACGGAAGGAGACAACTGTTGCCAAGGACTGTTCAGCTTAAATCACTGCTCAGTGACATGCATCCACTCTTTCTGTGCTCATCTTCCCTTCATAGCTAAAGTGACAGTTGTCTTTAATAGTTACTTACTGGTGACAGATATGATACCCACCACTTTGTCCTTTATGAAAATGTCGGATGGCCTTCTCTCTGGTTGAAAGGTGTAACTATCATTGGTATTTGTTTATTTTTAAAACCCTTTTTGGAATGGAATCTTGGAACCTACTGTATTCTACACATTCAAATTACTGGTTGGTTTTTAGGGTTCCTCCAGTTTGCTCTGAACTAGAAAAAAATGCTTTTTCCTTTGATGCTTCCAACACCTGGAATGCCCTCCGACTGAAGCTGAAGGTTCTTCCTTCTCTTGCTGCATTTAAAAGTATGATCTCCGACCACTGTGCGTCGCCTTGTAACTGTCTTAGCTGATTTCCTTTATTGTTTATTCTCATTTATATATATGTATGAAATTGCTGATAAACTGTGTCTTGTTTTGTAAGCTCATCGTCGCGAAATTAAATTAAATGTTAGCCACGGTCCAGCTAAAGTAAACAAGCACTAGGGATGGGTACCTTTCACATTTGAACCGATACCGGTACCGGTACCTGTGAATCGATATTGGTACCCAACGGTACATTTTTCCGGTACTTTAGTCTCTAAAAATGTAATCTACTTTTTCCTGACATGAACACTTGCGAGTCGTAACTAGGGGTGTCGATTATTCAACTGAACTGAATAAATCTATTACAAAAAGGAATTGATTATAAATTACTGCATCGATGCTAAATAATAATCAAGAGGTTGAGAAGAGAAGAGAGAGGGGCTGAGAAGAGGAGAGAGAGGGGTTAGGAATAGGAGAGAGAGGTTGAGAAGAGAGAGGTTGAGAAGAGGAGAGAGAGGTTGAGAAGAGGAGAGAGATAGAGAGGTTGAGAAGAGAGGTTGAGAAGAGGAGAGAGAGAGGTTGAGAAGAGGAGAGAGAGAGGTTGAGAAGAGGAGAGAGATTAAGAAGAGGAGAGAGATAGAGGTTGAGAAGAGAGAGAGGTTGAGAAAACGTGACGTCATCGGACTTTTTTTATTATTATAAATTTTTTCTTACCGAAAATTGGCACCGTGAATCGATACACGGTAGTACCGACGTGTTTCGGTTGGTACCCTTAAAAGCACCGAATTCGGTACCCATCCCTAACAGGCGACTCTGCTCACATGCCCTTGTTGACGCAGCCACGTATTCAGTGAAATGACGTTGGTCCAAGCAACAAGTCCTGGTAGTTGAGTAAATTAGATGCAGCGGGGAAAAAAGATAATTGAACTGTCAGCTTGTAGGACGTCATCTTTACTGTCAGCTTGTAGGACATCATCTTTACTGTCAGCTTGTAGGACGTCATCTTTACTGTCAGCTTGTAGGACATCATCTTTACTGTCAGCTTGTAGGACGTCATCTTTACTGTCAGCTTGTAGGACATCATCTTTACTGTCAGCTTGTAGGACGTCATCTTTACTGTCAGCTTGTAGGACGTCATCTTTACTCTCAGCTTGTATGACATCATCTTTACTCTCAGCTTGTAGGACATCATCTTTACTGTCAGCTTGTAGGACATCATCTTTACTGTCAGCTTGTAGGACGTCTTCTTTACTGTCAGCTTGTAGGACATCATCTTTACTGTCAGCTTGCAGGACGTCATCTTTACTGTCAGCTTGTAGGACATCATCTTTACTGTCAGCTTGTAGGACATCATCTTTACTGTCAGCTTGTAGGACGTCATCTTTACTGTCAGCTTGTAGGACATCATCTTTACTGTCAGCTTGTAGGACGTCATCTTTACTGTCAGCTTGTAGGACGTCATCTTTACTGTCAGCTTGTAGGACGTCATCTTTACTGTCAGCTTGTAGGACGTCATCTTTACTGTCAGCTTGTAGGACATCATCTTTACTCTCAGCTTGTATGACATCATCTTTACTCTCAGCTTGTAGGACATCATCTTTACTGTCAGCTTGTAGGACGTCATCTTTACTGTCAGCTTGTAGGACGCCATCTTTACTGTCAGCTTGTAGGACGTCATCTTTACTGTCAGCTTGTAGGACGTCATCTTTACTGTCAGCTTGTAGGACGTCATCTTTACTGTCAGCTTGTAGGACGTCATCTTTACTGTCAGCTTGTAGGACGTCTTCTTTACTGTCAGCTTGTAGGACGTCATCTTTACTGTCAGCTTGTAGGACGTCATCTTTACTGTCAGCTTGTAGGACGTCATCTTTACTGTCAGCTTGTAGGACATCATCTTTACTCTCAGCTTGTATGACATCATCTTTACTCTCAGCTTGTAGGACATCATCTTTACTGTCAGCTTGTAGGACATCATCTTTACTGTCAGCTTGTAGGACGTCTTCTTTACTGTCAGCTTGTAGGACATCATCTTTACTGTCAGCTTGCAGGACGTCATCTTTACTGTCAGCTTGTAGGACATCATCTTTACTGTCAGCTTGTAGGACATCATCTTTACTGTCAGCTTGTAGGACGTCATCTTTACTGTCAGCTTGTAGGACGTCATCTTTACTGTCAGCTTGTAGGACGTCTTCTTTACTGTCAGCTTGTAGGACATCATCTTTACTGTCAGCTTGTAGGACATCATCTTTACTGTCAGCTTGTAGGACATCATCTTTACTGTCAGCTTGTAGGACATCATCTTTACTGTCAGCTTGTAGGACATCATCTTTACTGTCAGCTTGTAGGACGTCATCTTTACTGTCAGCTTGTAGGACGTCTTCTTTACTGTCAGCTTGTAGGACATCATCTTTACTGTCAGCTTGTAGGACATCATCTTTACTGTCAGCTTGTAGGACATCATCTTTACTGTCAGCTTGTAGGACATCATCTTTACTGTCAGCTTGTAGGACATCATCTTTACTGTCAGCTTGTAGGACGTCATCTTTACTGTCAGCTTGTAGGACGTCATCTTTACTGTCAGCTTGTAGGACGTCATCTTTACTGTCAGCTTGTAGGACGTCTTCTTTACTGTCAGCTTGTAGGACATCATCTTTACTGTCAGCTTGTAGGACGTCATCTTTACTGTTAGCTTGTAGGACATCATCTTTACTGTCAGCTTGTAGGACGTCATCTTTACTGTTAGCTTGTAGGACATCATCTTTACTGTCAGCTTGTAGGACATCATCTTTACTGTTAGCTTGTAGGACAATGTTCAGCACAACATTCAGCACAAAGTTCAGCACAACATTCAGCACAATGTTCAGCAACACATTTCCACTTTGTTTCCATTTCATTACCCGCCACCCCTCACAATCTGAATGATATTTGCTTTTTCATGACATGAACACTTGCGAGTCGTAACTAGGGGTGTCGATTATTCAACTGAACTGAATAAATCTATTACAAAAAGGAATTGATTATAAATTACTGCATCGATGCTAAATAATAATCAAGAGGTTGAGAAGAGAAGAGAGAGAGGGGCTGAGAAGAGGAGAGAGAGGGGTTAGGAATAGGAGAGAGAGGTTGAGAAGAGAGATGTTGAGAAGAGGAGAGAGAGGTTGATAAGAGGAGAGATATAGAGAGGTTGAGAATAGAGGTTGAGAAGAGGAGAGAGAGAGGTTGAGAAGAGGAGAGATAGAGGTTGAGAAGAGGAGAGAGATTAAGAAGAGGAGAGAGATAGAGGTTGAGAAGAGAGAGAGGTTGAGAAGAGAGAGAGGTTGAGAAGAGGAGAGAGATGTTGATAAGAGGAGAGAGAGAGAGAGAGGTTGAGAAGAGAGATTGAGAAGAGGAGAGAAAGAGGTTGATAAGAGAGAGAGGTTGAGAAGAGAGAGAGGTTGAGAAGAGGAGAGAGATGTTGATGAGAGGAGGGAGAGAGGTTGAGAAGAGAGGTTGAGAAGAGGAGAGAAAGAGGTTGATAAGAGAGAGAGGTTGAGAACAGGAGAAAGAGAGAGGTTGAGAAGAGGAGAGAAAGAGGTTGAGAAGAGGAGAGAGAAAGAGAGGTTGAGAACAGGAGAAAGAGAGAGGTTGAGAAGAGGAGAGAGAGAGAGAGATTGAGGATTGTGGAGAGTGTGTGGTACATGCTGATGCTCCAGTATGCTCTGGTAGGAGACTGCTGCTGATGCTGTTGGTTGCCTAGTGACGGTATCCATGGTACTGGCTCCCGTCGCCATGGTGATGGGCTAGGTGAAGGAGACCCACATAGAGTGAAAGAGAAGGAGAAGCTCAAGAAATGTATTTCATTGAAGCATTATTGTTTTGTTTTTATTAATGTATTGACATGTTCCTGGTGTACCATCGTAATATCTTGTTTTGTTTATTAATAAATCAAATCAAATCAAATCAAATTTATTTGTAAGGCCCGACAACACACGCTAATGTCCCCATGGGCCGGACACGTCTTCTTTAAACAAGTCAAGAAGAAACATCACAATAAGTCAAGAACAAAACAAAAACACCACAAAGCGCAACACTCCCAGACATACCCCACGCGAAGGTAAGGAAAAACTCACTAAAACCTAGCAATAGGAAAAAATGCACCACAGGCAATGTGGAGGAGAGAAACCTTAGAAGGGCCATTCAAGGGGGGATCTCTCTTCTTAGATGTCGGTGATAGTAGTGTTGCAATAAAACAGGCGAACAGTTGGTAAGCATGCACTCATATGCGTAGTGAAACACAAATAAGTGCATGCGATAGCAACTGAACATTTTGAAAGATTAAAGATAGAGCTGATAGCGGATCTATTTGAGGCAAAGGGGCGGCGCAGAGAGGGTTGCATCCTCCCGGTCATCATCACGGGACGTCCAACACTCCGGTCATCACTCCGAGACAGCCACTCACAGGGAGACGGGACAGGCGTTAGACAGTGCGCGTGATTGTGATGGGCGGACATAGCAATAGATACAAGTGGTAAGCATATATGTGAATAGAATAGATTTATGTAGTGAGCATATTATGTGAATAGAATAGAAGTACTTAACCCAGCAATGAACTCTAAACCACGTTGACAGACCACGGACAGAAGACGGCAAGAAGCTGATCCAAGGCCTCTGTGGTGCACGTAGAACAGTCTGCAATCTTGGCCAAGACCCCGAGACATCCACCACCTTGGTCAACACTATGAGACAACAATTCAGAATTCAGAGAGGGGGGGGGGGGGGGGGGGGGGGTTGGGACAGGGGTTAGAGAGTTCCCATGTTTGTAATGGGCGGAGATGGAGCAATAAATACATGTAGTGAGCATATGCATACATGGTGACAGTAGAACCACAGCATATAAGAACATTGTGAAATTGAGCAATAGATAGAACCACTGCAAGCGTATGTATACACAGGGACCGAAACTAGAGAGCGCCACCCGCCATTTGCGCTCAGTTTTTACGTTTGGCGCCTCCCACTGAGACGTCTGAGCGCCGTGTGACGGGCAATCAAATAGTCATGTGAAAACCGAAAATCATGATCCAATTCTTTAGCGGAGTTCTCACTCCTGTCTCAGCACAGACATGAAGCGCGCACCGCACACTGCTGCTGCTACCCCCTCCCCACCTGTTTCTGTATGCCTGCATGTAAACAGAGGCTATTGCCTCCGAGTCACCGTGACGTTAGTTAGCACTGCTGCTCCTACCCCTGTATGCCTGCATGTAAACAGAGGCTATTGCTTCACCGTGACGTTAGTCTAGTCAGTGTGGGACCTTCGTGAGATAACGTTAGCTACCGTTACAAAATGACCCAGTCAACTATTCACTTCGTTTAATACATGAGGCATTGTGTAACGTTATCCAGCCGGCTATCTACGGATAGCTCCCGACATCAACAAATCCTCCAGCAATAGTCCAGTGCATAATACCTCCGTTGGCTAGGTAACTAGTCACTACGAAATGTCGCAGTAAACTAAATAGTTCACTGAGGCGTTGTCCCAACGCCATCCAGCAGTAGCTACAGTTAGCTCCTGGCATCAATGTCCTACAACAACAACATGCGTATTCGAGTCCCTGGTTTACATCGCATGCGTGAGGGCTGCTGACTAGGGTCCAGGTGCAGCGCCGGTGAATTATTTTGCATGCTGAATGTAGCGTTTAGGGTCCAGCTGCACCCCCGGAGAATCCTTGCTGGAGCTGGAGGCCACTCGAGTATACACACAGACAGTGGAGCTGTTTGCAGACAGCGAGGTGGCGATGTCTCGCAGATAACACAATCACAAGTATGATTATATAATATATATATTTTATTAAAAAAAGATTTTTTATATAAAATAATAATAAAAAAAAATTTTATCAAAAAAAAGTTGGCAGGTAAGAAATATGGTTGGCGGGTAGATTCTTCCCATCTACCCGCCACTGGCCGGTGAGTCAAAAAGTTAATTTCGCTCCCTGTGTATACAGGATGAGATACAAGACAATAGCTCAGGGGCGCACGCCCCGGGGGGCAGGAGAAACCACCCTGAACCGGTCAGGGCAGAGCAGGTAAGGCTCAGCACTGCAGGCCAGACAGAAGACGGTATGAAGCTGTTCCATGGGACCAGTTGAGACAGAGACAGAGGTTAAAAAGGTTGTCCCATGTCTGCAGAAAAGCAGACAGCTAGAGTTAAAAATCCAAATGCATATGATCAGTATTATAGAATAGAATAGAATGATCTTTATTGTTATTGTTACAGTTGTTACAACGAAATAAAAAAATGCAGCCCTAGGTGCTAGCCGTCACACAGTCCTGGATCTTAAAAATATAAAAACACAGTCCTAAACACAGTATTAAATATAAAAACAAGAGTAAGAGTAAGACATAAATAACATTAGCATAAACAGGGGGGTGTAAAAGATAATTGCACTATATTATGTTCCACCATGAATGCATGAAAGGGGGGGGGGGGGCAGGGTAAGTTGTTTCTGATTATTGATTACCAGTAACGGCATTAGTATTGAATGCTAAAAACGCTAATCAAGCCAGAATTTACGTCAGATAGTCCTAACTGTGGCCGGGAGTATTCCAAAAATAATATTCCAATTGTTTGATCGCCATCTGGTACATCCAATGTCGATTAGGGCCACGGCATAATCAATCACAGCATATGCATCGGATGTCCCGTAGACGTTTGGATGCGACCGATTGAACCTATAGCTTTGCCATCTAGTGAAAATCTGCGCCCGGAGACCTTACAGTGTAACACAAGGGTCTGGAACAGGGTTTACTGCAGCTCGATACCGCCACCTGGGAGAATCTGGCCGGTACTGCACCCTCGGCGTCGCAGTAGGGCTTCTAACGGCAACATATGGGTCCCTGGCATTAAACAGGATATTCAAATCGAAAAAAAATAAAAATGAACCAAACACGTAATATTACGTGGTCTGGCACCCAACGGTTGTCGGGCAAACATGTAATATTACGTGGTTGCCTTCCATTGAGTTAAAGTCAGATCTGGCTTGAATAGGAAGCCAGTGTAAGGTGGACAAAACTGGTGTGATGTGATAAAACGTTCTAGTTTTGCAGCCGCATTTTACACGAGTTGAAGATTTTTGATGATTGAATTAGGTAGGCTTGAAAAAAGTGCATTACAGTAGTCTAGACGTGATGAGACAAAAGCATGAATTAGGGTTTCAGCATCAGCCAGAGTTAAAATGGGGCGAATTTTTGCGATATTACGAAGATGGAAGAAGGCAATTTTGGTGAAATCTTTTATATGTGCGTTAAATGAGAGGGAGGAATAAAAAATTACTCAGAGGTTTTTTATGGTGGAGCTCTGAGATACATGACAAGTATCAAAGTTGAGGGAGATGTCCTCAAACAGGCCTCTGTGGTTTGGGGGGCCAACAATTAACATCTCAGTTTTATCAGCATTAACACATTAACTGCCACGGAGTTTGCCCCTCTCATACCACTCTCTGCCACCACTCTAAGCCTATGGAGATGTTTACCTTCTTTGCAGGGCTATAACTTTTTAAATTGTATTGCTAAATTGACATTACTATGGCCCATTCAACATCGATTATCTATCGTTCAGGATGTAGGAACGTTATACTTTTTCATTCATAGATTCATATGAAAATAGCGTCTAGAATATAAATATGTTTTTATCGTTTTCTGCAGTAATTCCTAGAACGCTAGTTATATATTCGTACTTGGCATCGCGTCCCGCTCTTAAGCCATACCGAGATATACCTCATCTCATGTACCTACTGTACACCATCAACGAAAAAACAAATATGCCCACCACCTGCCAGGCCCCGCCCCTATAGAGGCGTACTATAAAGTACTAGGCGTGGTCACCACTCACTCTTCCTCTATTTTCGTTTCCATCATAGCGGTCGCAAGTCGCCCTATGTAACTAGTGCTATGAAAAGATTAGACAAATTGCGTAATGTTGAATGCTTACCGGAGGTTTGCTTACCCCTGGAATCTTTGGGGCATGTTTCAGCGACACGTCGGGCCTATTCTGATGTTTCCTCGTCTGGTGGCAGCAGATCAAGGAGCAGCGTGCAAGATTTGGCTATCGAGCCGGCTTGTACACAGGTAGGCCCTGTGTCATCAGGCATTGATGTTGGTGTTAGTAATGCTGTGGAGTGTGTCGGCGCCAGGGGCGGGATGGCTTGGTGAACGTTCCACTGCAGTGGACGATTTCCGAGCGATCCTGGAGCATGCTGCTAACACTAATGCTACTAATGCTACTGCTAATGCTAATGCTGAAATGGGTCGTTGTTCTAATATTCCCCGCCGTGGGACGTTGCCGCTTTTCCCTCCTCTTGCCCGGTTCATTAATGAAGGTCAGTCGGTAGCTAATGTGGGGGGTTTCGCTGAGTCTTATTTACCTTTTTTACGGGTAAAAGGGCTGACAACAGGGTGCAGGCCGGGTGTACCGTGGCTAAGTAGCCAGGTAGCTTTGATCCTGTGCCCCGGCGGGGATGAACGATGTCCCACCCGGCCGATGCTTGAGAGCGAATCGGCTCGGAGGGTGGCAGTATGGACGGATGAGTGGTATACTGCTGCAGGATGGTTTTTAGCGGCGGCCAGTGTTATGGCTCAGCTGGCTATTTTCCTATCCACATTGGCGTTGGGTAGTGGGTCCAGCCGACATTATAAACATGTTGCATGTTTGTGGTGTTATAGAGATCTTGACTCAGTCGCAAGCTATAACTGTGGGGAGGATTAGGATGCTATCAACGTTTGTTAATAGGCATGTCTGGTTGGAGCACTCTCCTCTTGGGGAAGAGGATAGGTTTTCTCTCCTCACGACTCCTTTTTCCACGGAAGGAATTTTTGGTCGTTCTATGGAGGCGCAGGCGATTGTTGATCTGGGTCCCACACGCCTCACGCTGTGCAGCCAGAGGTTGGAGCACGGCCTCGTCAACGACTGTGGCGAGGCCCTCGACAGGCGGTCATGTTTCCCCCGCCAGTGGTACCCTGGGCGGAGAGTCAACGGGGATCCACAAGGCCGACAGCCTTGGCGGCCGAGGGATCGGCCATTTTGGGTGTATTCGGCTTGGATCAAACAAGCCGTCGTCATTCTGCCGCGAGCAGCCCGGTCCCCGTTCAAACCTCTCCGTCACCAACGGAAGAGGGGCTCTGATCGTTTTCCTTTGGCTGCGGGCCGCGAACCTTCTTTGAAGCGCATGCGGCCCCACTTTTCACTTCTCATGGGGACAGGGGCTGACACCCAGTTGATGGCTGAGCCTGGGTCTGTCCGTGAGAATGTTGTGCTGTCGCGTGGCTCCTGCACCACACGTTGTGTGATGGGTGAGCCTGGTGTTATGGCTGCCACTAGTTACAGTGGTCAGCAGGGGGACTCGAGGCCTCTTCAGTTGAATGCACAGCAAGGGTTACCCCGGCCTCGCCTTTGCCAGGCGGGGTGTCACGCTGATGTCTCCCACTCCCGTGAGAGCGGCAGTGGTCTGCAAAGAAGAGGCGAGCGTGATTTGGGTGATAGCAATATCACTGCAGGGCTACGGCGTGTAGGAGCCCATGGGGTCCTCACGCCTTGCGTGTCTAGCTGTAGAACAACTCCTCAGCATGCGCTAGAGGGGTGTTCAGGGGGGGGGTGTGTGTCAACCAGTTTGATGGCAGCTTCTCCCGTATCAAACCGGCCCTTTCTGTTGGGGTCCCCCCTTGGGTGCGTCGCACAGCGGGAGGGACCGGACCAACTATCTACTGTTCTTTGCGGCCCAGCGTCAGTTGACGGCGGGTGCGCTGTGGGATTATTTTCACATATGGCGACAAGAATGCCGTTTGGAGGGGTGAATAGAGAGAACGTTGAGGGAGGGGCTTGTTTTGCAGTTCGCACAACCCCACCCTCCGTTCTCAGGTTTGGTGCCGACCCTATTGTCAGGGTCAGAAGCAGTGACAGCCCTGGCCGACGAGATCCAATCTCTGTTGGCGAATCAGGCCGTAGTCGTGGTCCCGAGAGAGGACGCGATGTCAGGCGTCTACTCCCGTTATTTTCTGGTGCCCAAAAAAACGGGAGGGGTCAGACCTATACTGGATCTGTCCGCGTTCAATCGTCTGATTGTAGCGAGACCATTCAGAATGTTGACCGTCAAACTCCTGCTGCTTGCTGTCAGAAGGGGAGACTGGTTCACCTCCATAGACCTGAAGGATGTGTATGTTCACATCCCGATTTACCCTCCTCACAGGAAGTTCCTGCGGTTCCTGTTTCAGGGCGTAGCGTACGAGTACCAGAGGTTGGCGTTCGGAGGTTGCCAGGTCTCATACCAGGCTGGTGGTGGAATTCCTCACCAGGCTGGGTTTTGCTGTGAACTGGAAGAAGAGTACGCCTCTTCCCAGTCAACAGGTGGAGTACTTGGGCTTGATGTTGAGGTCAAGGCCCATGATTGTAACCCTCTCGGAGCAACGGAGGGTGTCTATCCTACGCATGCTCGGGGGGTTTCCATCTGGGAGGGACGGTCATGGCGCTGCAAGTGATGCGCCTGCTCGCTATGATGGCATCTGCTCACACGGTGGTTCCTCTTGGCCTCCTCTTCATGAGGAGGATACAGAAGTGGTTCTACTCTATGGGAATAGATCCGGTGAGGGACAAATGGAAACGGTTGACGGTTCCTTTGTCGATATGGGGAGATCTCGCCCATTGGAGGAGGCTGGGTATCCTCACCATTGGGGTCCCCATGGGCAGCAGGCGCTCACACGTCACGGTCTTCACCGACGCCTCTCTCATGGGTTAGGGAGGGACATGTCGGACCAACGCAGTGGGGGGCAGCTGGACGAAGGTCCAGGCTGGCCCGTCTACCCTGCACATCAATGTGTTGGAATTGAAGGCGGTCCTCCTGGTCCTCAAACGGTTCGACCACCTGGTGGTAGGCGAGCACGTTCTGGTCAGGACGGACAGTATGACGGCAGCGGCGTATATCAACAGGCAGGGTGGGACTCGTTCCATCCGCCTGCACCGGGCGGCGGTCGAACTCTGGCTATGGGCATCTCGCAGGCTGCGCAGTCTGAGGGCGCTCCACAACCCTGGTGTAGAGAATGTGGGCGCGGTTATGATGTCTCGGGGCGTTCCTCGTTACGACGAGTGGGAACTCCGCCACGATATAGTCAGGCAGATCTGGGATCGCTTCGGGGAGGCCTCGGTGGATCTGTTTGCGAGCCGACATTCTCACAAGTGCCCCTTGTGGTTCTCGGTCAGTCGGGCAGATCATCCCCCCTTGGGGGTGGATGCCTTCTCGATCTTTCCATGGCCGCCCGGCCTTCTGTATGCCTTTCCCCATGTACAGCTGTTGAGTCAGCTGTTGGAGCGCATACGGAGGGAGCGCAGGACGGTGATCCTGGTCGCGCCGGACCGGGGCACGGCAGTGTGGTTCCCGGTCTTGATCCAGCTACTGGTCGCTCCGCCTTGGGTTATTCCTTGGTCGGCGACGGCCCTCTCTCAGCAACACGGGTCGCTGTTTCAGTACCCGGTGTTGGGCCAACGTCTGATGGTGTAACTGGTGGGAGGGTAAGTCTGGAGAGGATGGACCCTGCTGTGGTTGATACCATCCGGAATGCGCATGCTCCCTCCACTGTCGCGCTTTACGCGGGCAGATGGCGTATGTTCCAAGAGTGGTGTACCGTGCGGCAAAGGGAACCGCTCCCGCCTACCTCCGGTCAATGGTCTCTAACTACACACCCTCAAGACCCCTACGCTCTGCATCTTCTGGCCGCCTCAGACCTACTCCTATCCAAGCTCCGGGAGGGTCATCAAAGAGAAGTCGCCTATTCTCAGTCCTTGCCCCACAATGGTGGAATGAACTACCCACCCCAGTTAGGACAGCCGAATCACGTCCAATCTTTCGCCGTCAACTAAAGACGCACTTCTTCAACCATTATCTGAATAAAAAAAAAAAAACTATAAAAAAAAAAAAAAAAATCTAACCCTAACTAACCGTACTGTCATGCACTTGTCCTAATAAACTAACCTACACTGTAGCACTCAACACTTTGATGAACATTGTTACTCAGCTGATAGAGTTGTGCCCTTCCTGATGGCTTGTCGTACAGAACTTGTAAGTCGCTTTGGATAAAAGCGTCAGCTAAATGACTAAATGTAAATGTAAATGTAAATGGTGTAAGGCGGGGGGCCGGGACCCAGTCTCCTGCCCCCTGGATGCTGTCCTTGGTTACCTCCAGTCTCTCCTTGATAGACTGTCGGCTTCGACGGTGAGGGTATATGCAGCAGCTATATCCTCCTATCATGAGGGATTTGAGGGGGAGGTCTTGTTCAGCCACCCTCTTGTGAAGCGTTTCCTGCTTGGCGCTCGACACGTTAAGCCGGTGCAACGCTCTTTGGCTCCGAGTTGGGATCTTCAATTGGTCCTCGGTCGGTTGTCCTTGGCCCCGTTTGAGCCGCTTGAGCAAGCGCCGTTGGGACAGCTGTCGTTCAAGACCGCGTTCTTGCTGGCCGTCACCTCCGCTAAACGCGTGGGTGAGCTCTGTGCTCTTTCGGTACGTCCAGAGTGCCTGTCTTTTCGTTCCGATTGCGGTGCCACTCTGCTGCCTAATCCTGCCTTCGTGCCTAAGAATATCCGGAGTTCCTTCCGCTCCAGGGATATTGTGGTTCAGGCGTTTCATCCGCCTCCTCACGCTAGTGAGTTAGAGGCGGGCCTTCACCTGTCATGTCCGGTCCGTGCTTTGGGAATTTACCTCAGCCGTACTCAGGACCTCAGGGTTACCGATCAGCTTTTTGTCTGTCACGGTGGTTCTCGTGCCGGTAAGGCACTATCGAAACAGCGCCTGTCCCATTGGTTGTGCGAGGGCATTGCCCTCTGCTACACGTTGGCCGGGCTGGATCCCCCTGGGGGCGTCAGGGCGCACTCCACTCGTGGGGTGGCAGCCTCTGCCGCTCTGCTGGGTGGGGCTTCAGTGGAGGACATCTGTGCTGCAGCTTCATGGTCCTCCCCGGGCCCCTTCGTAAGGTTTTACCTCATGGACATGACCGGGGGTTCTGTTTCCCAGGCGGTTCTGGGGTCTGTGGCCTCTCCTACTTCCCGTCCTTTGGTAGGGTAGCAGGGGTGTGTGGGTATGGGCCACAGTGTGTTGGGTCACACGTGGTTCCGCCTGTGCTGTGTGTTCAAGAGGTTCTAGTTCCCTCTTGCTCGCACTCGGGTGGAGTTGACTGCGCCCCCCTTCATTAGGAAGGATGGGGTGACGGGAATCCCCAACCCCTTGATGTGGGCTTACGGGTCCTCAGGGGGTGCATCTGTCAGGCCTCGCGTCCGCTCTACCCCATATCTCGGTATGGCTTAAGAGCGGGACGCGATGCCAAGTACAAATATATAACGACAGGTTATGTATATAACCTAGTTATATGAGTACTGGCTAAGCATCCCGCTCTTAAGCGGCCCTGAGTTCCCTTGGGGAATCTTTTCCTGGAAACGGGTTTTTTTCCCGAGGAAGAGTGAGTGGTGACCACACCTAGTACTTTATAGTACGCCTCTATAGGGGCGGGGCCTGGCAGGTGGTGGGCGTATTTGTTTTTTCGTTGATGGTGTACAGTAGGTACATGAGATGAGGTATATCTCGGTATGGCTTAAGAGCTTAAGACGCTTAGCCAGTACTCATATAACTTGTTATAGGCCTAAACGCATAATATAGATTATCGATTGCAGTTTATTCGTGATACACGCTATATTAAAAAATCCAACTGAATACGATCCTAAACGTTATGACTCATAATGCGCGGATGAACGGGGGGGGGGGGGGGGGTCGTTTATAATTCCGTGATCATCAGTAAATGCTTTATGTAGTATGGGTGATATATTGATCAGAGCAGTTTGCATTAATAATAATAAACAATCATGCTGAAAATGACGTCAGCATCCTCTTACTGTTCGCCGATGAGACTGGAGGAAAAAGATCCCACTTATCTGACGTGGATCGACTAGATCCATTTCCGGTTTGTATAATAATAATAAACGCCCAAATCATATCGATTATTGAGTTATGGCAGCGATCCATATACACGGATGTGTGTCTAGAGTCCCGCAACAATATGTGAGTGCCGGACGCATTTCACAGATGCACGGAGATCACCAGAGATCCATTTCTGGTTGTAACTCGCCCAATCATCCACCAGGCGGCAGTATTGAAGCGTTGCAGAGTTGTGCAGGCTCCCACTGTATCAGCCGAGGCTGGGTGAGGGAATTATGAATACCATGGCGAAAAAATTAAATATGATCTCAATAACGTCGTACGCCGTGGATTGGCGGAATTCGCATGACCTTGAAACCCGTCATACAACGTGATTGGCGGTCTATGTGTTAAGGAGTAGAACGTTTTGTGACATCCACTTTTTAATGGCAAGCAGGCAAGCCTCAATATTTTGTAATTGGGAGGAATCGTTTGGCTTTATAGGTATATATAATTGGGTGTCATCAGCGTAAAAATGAAAGTTTATGCCAAATTTGCATATGATATTGCCAAGGGGTAGCATGTAAATCGAAAATAGCAAAGGGCCCAGAACAGAGCCTTGTGGGACACCACATTGCACTGGGAGGGTATCAGATGTTAAATCATTATAGACCATGCAGTGTGTTCTATCAGTTAAATAAGATTTAAACCAAGCGAGTGCGTGACCCCGAATGCCAACATGATTCTCGAGCCGACTTAGAAGAATCGAATGATCGATAGTGTCAAAGGCTGCACTGAGATCAAGCAATAAGAGCACAGAAGTTAGGTTTGAGTCGAGATAGAGCAGTAAGTCATTTGTGACTTTGGTAACCGCCGTTTCGGTGGAGTGTAAGGCTCTAAAGCCAAGATTCATTAAGATTATTGTTTGATAGATGGTCAGTAAGTTGCGTTGCGACAATCCGTTCTAATATTTTGGATAGGAACGGAAGATTGGAGATGGGTCTATAGTTTTTCAAGATTAGAGGGTAGAGTTTCGGTTTTTTAAGTATTGGTTTAATGACGGCTGATTTAACACAATGGCGCCCGACCACGGAGATCTCAGTGTTTCGATTCCACCCGTTGTGGACAGAAGCACGGATATATCCGTGGCAAGTTGTTTTTGCTTTTATTCCATTTTAATAACCTATTCAAGGTCGCCGAGCGGCACTGCAGATGTGCCCTACTCTTTGAATTCGAGAAAGTGAAATACCGGCCAGATCCTCTTAGGGGCGCTATCGCGATAATGCAGTGTGCCCTGTGGCTGAACGGAGCATTCTTTTTTTTTTACTTTCAATGGAGTTTTCAGTTAGCTCGATTCTGGACATGTGCAGCATGTAGCTTGGATTACGTTTTGAATTTGCGGATTTCACTATGCAGGGGGATTTATCATCAGCCAATGGACATATCGATCTACCAGATGGCGATCGATAACGGGGAAATGCTCGGGGGGATCCAACCGGCTCATGGTAAGATCTTTTTCACGTAAATTACAGCCCGATCGAGCCTTGTTATGATACGATACGATCGGCCTATGTGGCTACTTAGACGAACACGGTTATTGGTAATCAATAATAAGAAACGACGTCCCCCGCCCCCCCCCCCCCCCTTTCATGCATACATGCTTGAGGATCGTGCCGATCATATGCTTGGAAGCACGGATGTACGTCAGGTTCTTGTGGTCCGTCCAAATGGTAAATGGCTCCTCGGCCCCCTCTAGCCAATGACGCCACTCCTCCAAGGCAGCCACAACCGCCAGCAGCTCCCGATTGCCGATGTCATAGTTCCTCTCGGCAGGGAGGAAACAACGCGAGTAGAAGGCGCACGGATGTACCTTCTGGTCTGTTGCCGACCGCTGGGATAAGATAGCTCCCAGTCCAGTATCCGAGGCATCCACCTCTACGATGAACTGTCTCTTGGGGTCTGGATGGAGCAAGATCGGGGCGGAAGTGAACCTCTTCTTGAGGGAGCGGAACGCAGCACACGCTGCTGGGGACCAGTCGAACGGCAGGGCGGGAGAGGTCAGCCTGGTAAGCGGTTCCGCCACTTGACTGTAGTTCCGGATGAACCTTCGGTAGAAGTTGGCGAACCCGAGGAAGCTCTGTAACTCCTTCCGAGAGGTGGGTTCCGGCCACTCCTCCACGGCCCGGATCTTGCGAGGATCAGCTCGGGTCAAGCCTCTCTCCACGATGAAGCCCAGGTAATCGACGAAGTCGGAGTGGAATCGGCACTTCTCCGCCTTGACGAAGAGCCGATTGTGGAGGAGGCGCTCCAGCACACGGCGGACATGCTGGATGTGTTCCTCGAGGGTCTTGGAGAAGATGAGGATGTCGTCTAGGTATACTACCACAAACTCCTCCAGCATGTCACGAAGGACGTCGTTCATGAGCGCCTGGAATACCGCCGGAGCGTTGGTGAGGCCGAACGGCATAACCAGGTACTCGTAGTGGCCCCTGGGAGTCTTGAAGGCGGTCTTCCACTCATCGCCCTCTCGGATACGGACTAGATGGTAGGCACTCCGGAGGTCCAGCTTGGTAAAGACGGTAGCCTGGGTGAGAGGCTCGAAGGTGGAGTTCATGAGAGGAAGAGGGTACTTGTTCTTAATGGTGATCTCGTTGAGCTGGCGATAGTCGATGCAGGGTCGAAGGTCTCCGTCCTTCTTCCCAACAAAGAAGAAGCCGGCCGCCACAGGAGAGGAGGAAGGCCGAATGAGTCCTGCTTCCAAGGACTCAGAGATGTATTGATCCATCGCTGCCTTCTCAGGGACGGTCAGACTGTAGAGGCGGCTGCCGGGAAGGGGAGCCCCTGAGCGGAGGTCGATGGCACTATCGTAAGGCCGGTGAGGCGGAAGGGCCTGAGCCCTGGACTTACTGAAAACCTCCATGAGGTCGTGGTACTCGGGGGGTATGGTCGAGAGGTCCGGAGGCGGCTCACAAACGGATCTCCGGGGCGAGGGACAGGACGCCGCCTGAAGACACTGGGCATGACAGGAGGAGCTCCACCCCCTGATGGTACCGGAGGACCAGGCGATGTGGGGCTCGTGCAGCGCGAGCCAGGGCCGGCCCAGGACTACTGGGACAAGAGGGGATCTGGTGATAAAAAACTGGAGTCTCTCAACGTGGTTACCAGCAATGGTGAGCAGGACAGGGCAGGTGCATTGAGTGATGTCAGCCAGGCGGTGTTGGTCCAATGCGAATACCTCCAATGGCCTCACTAGGTCCTCAAGTGGAATGTTGGCCCGGGTAGCAAACTCGAAGTCTAGGAAACTCTCGTCAGCCCCCGAGTCAATGAGTGCCTCCACCGTGGCCCGTTGGTCCGCCCAGGCCAGGGTGACGCTCATCAGACGGCTAGGTGGTGCACGGCTCTGGGAACGAGAAAAACGGCTCACCAGGATCTCCCGGGGTCCCGGCGAGCCTGGTCTTTTGGCCGGGTGGGGCAGTTGGCGATACGGTGTCCATCCCGACCGCAGTAGAGGCAAAGGCCGGACCTGAACCTCGCCTCCCGTTCAGCTTGGCTAAGATGAGAACGTCCCAGCTGCATGGGTTCCTCCCCGGGCACCGAACGGGAGGGAAAAGAGCCACCAGTCGTGTTGGGAGCAGGGCGGCCCGCAGTACCGTCACGAGTACGGGGGGTCTGGAGTACCTCTGGAGGTCCCTGTCGGGTTCTCTCACGTCTTCTCTCCTGGAGGCGTCCGTCGATGCGAATGGCGAGGCTGAACAGGTCCTCGAGGGACTCAGGTTCCTCACGGGTCGCGAGCTGGTCCCTGACAGCGTCGTCGAGCCCCCTCATGAAGGTGAGACGAAGTGCTTGATTGTTCCAACCGCTCTCCGTTGCCGCCAGTCTGAACTCCAGCACGTAGTCGGTGACCCCGCCACTGCCCTGCTGGAAGGTACCCAACCGGGCTCCAGGGTCCTGGCCACGGGCTGGGTGGTGGAAAACCCTGCGGAGCTCAGCCACGAAGTCTGGGTAGGAAAAACAGAAATCTGCCCCCATTGCCCAGGAGGCAGTGACCCACTGGGCTGCCCGGCCTGAGAGCAAGTTAGTCATGTAAGCCACTTGGGCTCCCCTTGAAGTGAATCGGCTGGGTTGATGACGAAAAACCAACTCACATTGCATGATGAATGTGGCACAATCCTCGAAGTTACCATCGAACAACCGTGGTTCGGAGAGACGGGGCTCCCGAGGTGCGGGATCGGGAGGCGCAGGGCCTGCCAGGGCTGCGGGTGATGCTCCGGCCGAGGCTCCTGAAGTAAGTGGGGTTACAAGCAAGGTGTTAACGGTTTCACTCAGCGCTTGTAATTGGAGGAGAATATTAGACTGCTGGCTAGCCAGAGAGCCAAGGGACCCCTGAATAGGCAGGACCTGCTCTCGGAGCTCCTGTACAGCAGCCGCAGCCGCACCTAGCTGTAGGCTGTGGTCGTTGGTTAACTCTATCTGGACTGCCAACGCTGTTCTGACCCTCTCTGTGTCGGCTGAGGTCGTCATGGTTGGGTCGTAATGTTAGGGTTTGTAACCGACCTCAAACGCAACGGCACAGAGAGGAAGTTCAGAGTTAGCCAAAGCAAGGGTGTATTTATTTACAGAGTCACAAGATGGAATGAAGTACAGCAATCGAACAAACGGGGAATCTGGCATGTGAAGATTGTTGCGGCTCTGCAGATACTCCCAGTAGGTAGTGGTGAGGAATTGGCTAGTGACGTTGAAGCGGCTCTGCAGATCCTCCCAGCTTTCACTCCCGGTGGAAACGGAGAGAGAGAGAAATCAGAGTTAGCCCAGCGCACACACAGAGGCAGAGAGGTGACTGATCCAGTATAAATCCAAGTGACTTGATCTTCGGTGTACCACACACAAGTTAGCAGAGTCCAGAGAAAAAACAATACGGTATCTTCAGTGTTAATCTAACACAAAAATTAGGTGAGTCCAGTACAAACAAAAACGGGATCTCTTCGGTGTTCACCAAACACACAAAAAACTGATAATCCAAAAGACAGTTTCCAAAAACTCACCAGAGCGCAACGCGAGAAGCGGGCAGATTACGAGGCGTAGCTCCGAACGGGGAACCAGGTTCTCCACAGCAGTTCTCCACAAAAGATCCTGGGCCCTCATTCATCAACCTGACTTACGCACAGATTTGTGCTTAACCTGTGCGTACGATCATTTCTAAGCAAAGAGTGGGATTCATCAATTTCAACTTGAACTTGACTTTGTGCTTATGTCTACGCACAGCTCTGAGCACACTTAGCTGACGCCCAGTGGTAGAATATCGTTACTACGCACAAGCGCTCCTCAGTACATGCATTCGTTCCAACGCGGAAATAAAGACACTGGCCGTGTTCTGTATGACCCCCGTAATTCATTATAGTTCATTGTGAAATAGCGATATTAGTGTAATTATTGTCAAACCCTAAATAGCATGTGGAATAGGTCTTTCTCTCCGAATGAATGCAGGTTTATATATATAGCGTTATGGGGTGCACTGACTGCGCTCGCAGGAACTGTTTTCAGAGATACAGTAGCATCAGATAGGGATGAATGAGGGGCAGTCTAATTGCAGAGAGAACATAATATTAACTAGAGTCCACTACCCGAGACACCTCCTTCATTTGTACCGCAATTTGGGACCCAAATTGGAGCTACGAGCTTAAAAGCTTTTCCGTGCTTATTTGATCAAGGTCCAGCTGCAGAGCCGGAGAGACAGACAGCAGAGAGACAGACAGACAGACAGATAGACACTGTTCCACAGTGTGTGTGTGTGACCACTAGTCTCCTAGTAGAGACCCCCCCCCTCTGGACCACCTCCCAGTAGAGACCCCCCCCCCCCCCCTCTGGACCACCTCCTAGTAGAGACAAGTTTTCTGAAATTTATGTTTATATATGCAAATGAGGCACTTCCCCATTAAATATGTGGACATTTATGGATGCAATAAGGCAAAATGAAGTAAAATGAACAACTAAATGTGTGTTATTGACGTTTTATTGTCACTAGTTTCATAGAAGACATGTTTAGGAAGCAAAATATAACAGAATCTCAAAATCAACAAAAAAGGTATATTTGCCTATTCACCTGCAGTGTCTCGCCTTAATCCTCATCTTCGTCTTCTTCCTAGAGAAGTCTCTACTAGGAGGTGGTCCAGAGGGGGGGGGGGCTGAGTCTCTACTATTAGACTAGTAGTCACACACACGCACGCACACACACACACACACACACACACACACACACACACACACACACACACACACACACACACACACACACACACACACACACACACACACACACACACACACACACACACACACACACACACACACTTCAGAAACAAACATAGTATCAATGAGAGCATCAATAATACACCTGAGTGATGTCTAGTAAATTTTTCTGTCTGTCTGTCTGTCTCTCTGCTGTCTGTCTCTCTGCTGTCTCTCTCAAAATAGTATAAGTGCTATCTTGGCCCTGAGAGTTGCTCTCCGGCTCTGCAGCTGGACCCTCTCAAATCAGCACGAAAAAAGCTATAAGCTTATAAAACGATTGAATATGCTAAACTTCGTTTTAAATTCCTTAATTCACTTTTGTTTATTCCATAAAGATTTTCCCGACATAATGATACCCCCCCCCCGACCATATCCGTGACTCTGTTGCATACAGATTAATTATCTACTCAGAAAGCTTATAAAACAATTTAATATGCTAAACTTTGTTTTTAAATTCTTTAATTCACTTTTGTTTATTTCATAAGGATTTTCCCGACATAATGATACCTGCCCCGACCAGATCCGTGACTCTGTTGCGATACAGATGAATTATCTACTCAGAATAGTATTATAAAGTGGCTATCTTTTATGCTGTAGATCACTGCTGGTATGTGTGTGCAGAACCTTTATTTCAGTGGGGACTGTAGTATTTATTTGACGTTACTGTACAATATATGTGTATTAAAAGACGGAGCTGTCTTTTATTGTATTATAATAATTATTAATATTAAAAATAGATTAAGAAAGGCATTCTTATTCCAGCATGCATTAATGACACTAACGGGCAACGGCAAAACAGTGGTTAATGGTCTTTATTAGTGTTTGCGGTGTCCAGGCAGCAATGGTCTTTTAGGAAGTTAATAGGTATAATATCCGACAGTGTACAACACCCTCGGTTTAGTCCATTCTTCCACATTTCATGGGGGTGTCCATTACCGTATATGGTTAATCGGGGCGGTTTTGGTATGCAAATACGTGAAAGTGTGCACGAGCCTCGGCGCAGGGCCAAGGTGAGATTCATCATGACAGGTGTGCGTAGAACCTGCGTACGCACGTGTGGTGAATCCCGATATTTCTGTGCGTACACTGATTCTACATTCTGTGCTTACGTGTGGAAATAGAACATGTTCTACGTCCACGTTGATGAATGAGGGCCCTGGAGAGCAAAAAGACAGCAACAGCGACGGGGAAAGCAGGTATATGCAGGTGTAATTCAAAACGACCCAACATCGATAGTAAGGGGGTCTGAGCATATAAAGCCTTCAGGGGCGCTAATTACAAGCTGTGACAGCTGCGGGATGAGATTGATACTTGCTCCAAAAGCGTGTGGCGGGGAAAGCACCAATCAAACACGGCACCTTAAAGGAACGGAGCGCGTGGCGGGGAATGCATTAATCACATAGTACCTTAAAGGAACGGAGCGTGTGGCAGGGAGCGGACCAAAACCTCACACCTTTATCTCTCCTTCCAGGAAATATACTAGACCAAATGCCGTATAACGCTTATATTCACGGCGCTATAAAATGAGAACGTATTGATGCTTTTTTTTTCTTTAATCCATTTTGAAGGGACGGTTTATGGTCCCAATTGACAATGAGAATGGACAGATAGCAATACTATAAAGTATAGATTTAGCTCTACAAACAGCCCCACGTCTGTTTACATTTGCCGGTCCTCTAGAGATTTATTAGACGCATCCCAATGGCCCCGGATGTGTTAAAGGCCAGGGGCACCACGCCAGTAGACAAAGAGGTGTTGAAGATATTGACTTGCAATCGGGGCATTCAGAATCAAGTCCTGAGCATTGGTCACCACAGGGAGACGCAGGTCTTCAAAAAAGGAGTACATGTCAGAGAGAGCACCATCAGACTGTTCCGTTTTGTAGAGATGTGTGTAAAAAGAGGCAAACTCTTATGTTAATAAGTTTTGGTATCAAAGGACATGACATCATTGGAGTCCGAAGGCTATGATTTGGGAGTCGACCCTCTTCTTTGCCAGGTTGGCTAGACATCTGCCGGGCTTGTCACCATATTCGTACATTCCCTGTCTGGAAAATTTAAGAGAATACTCTTGAGTCTTGGATCAGCAGAGTATTTAAAGCAGTTCGGGTGGCTGTCACTTCTACAAGCACATTTGGGCTAGGGTTAAAAATATGTTGGTTTTCGAGGTCGGACTATTTGGATTCAAGGAGTTTGCACTGTTCATTCTTTTTGCGTCTCTTGGAGGCAACATAAGACATAATCAGTCCACGAGAGAAGACCTTAGACGTTTCCCAGAGTAGAGAGGGGTTATCCGTAGATAGTGAGTTAATTGAATAGAATATTTTTTATTCTGAATTGAAGTAGGAAGTGAATCTATCGTCCTTGAGGAGGGATGGATTGAGTCGCCAGCGTCTCGATAGTGCTCTCTCCTCTGACAGAGAGTAGACCAAATATACAGGAGCGTGATCAGACAGGACAATACTTCCCATGGTGCATGACGAAACCAGAAATAGCTTAGAGGAAGGAATAAAAAAAAGAGTCCAGCCTACTGTAGCTCTTATGGTGACCGCTAAAAAAAGAAAAGTTCAATTCAGAGGGTCAGAGTGCTCTCCAGACATCCGAAAATCTAATGTCTGAACATAGAGAGGAGAGCATCTTCCTCTGATGCTATGCCGGCAAATTCAGTGAATATTTTAGATAGAAAATCAGGAGAATAACCTGAGGGACAGTAAACATTCATGAATGTCATTTCTTTACCCTTACAACCCTGTTGACAATCACATAGCGGCCTTGACTATAACAGAATTAAGGGGCCTAAAAGCAAGGTTCTTATTAACCAAAATGGCCACCCCCCTACTAAATGTAGAGTAGGTTGTGTAAAATCAGTTTGAGTAAAATTTACTCTGCGAAATGTACTGTGTAGTGACCAGGTGTACCATGTGATATCTGGGCTGATTAGACTCTGACTAAAGGGCCAGTGCACCCAAACTGACCAAAGTTAACCAGCACACACCTCACCATCACAACTGTATAGAGATTCAATCCATCAATCCAGCCTTGGCCTGGCATACTGGTCCTGGTGTACCAGGTGTACCTGGTGATCCAGAACCAACGGAATATAGACCACTATAGCTGTTCAACAAGTTACATTTTATTCAGACCCAAACACTGAAACAGAGATGGAGCATTACACTTTAAAGCACAGCAAAAGTACATTAAAAGTTCTGAACACACGTTAACACCTTATGCTCAGGGCACATTTAGCATAAAACACCTGATGATTGCATACCCAAAGTAATTTGCGATTTATTACTTTACTTTATTACACTTATAGCACATGCATAAGTCTGGTCTCTTTTGAAAGGAAACATTCTGAATTTCCTTATACAACAGGAGTGCTAATGTAATAGAGTTAGAGGTTTGAACACACTGAAATACAAATTTAAGTTACTCATGTTTTGTTTACTTGTTGCCAGATGCCTGTTTTTAAGTTCCAGCTGAGAGGTAGGAGCTGGAAAACATAACGGTTCCATAGCCTGAAGTCTTACCTACAGTACAGGTCCAAAGTTTATAACAATCCTACGGAAAATGTGTGTTTTACCAATGTTTTTGTAATCCTTGTATCGGTAATAATTCGTCCAAAATGGCAGACCGCTCATTGATTTGGACGGCGAATAAGAAATTCTCCAAACAAACAACTTCTTTGCCTTCCTCTCTCCCTTTACCGTAGGAATCAGCCTGCATGTAAGATACCGTTGCTCCAGAATTTCATTGGCTACAAAGGTGGTCAATAATTTTTGCCATCAGCGGTGACCCGGTCACACACACACACACACACACACACACACACACACACACACACACACACACACACACACACACACACACACACACACACACACACACACACACACACACACACACACACACACACACACACACACACACACACACACACACTTCAGAAACAAACATAGTATCAATGAGAGCATCAATAATACACCTGAGTGATGTCTAGTAAATTTTTCTGTCTGTCTGTCTGTCTCTCTGCTGTCTGTCTCTCTGCTGTCTCTCTCAAAATAGTATAAGTGCTATCTTGGCCCTGAGAGTTGCTCTCCGGCTCTGCAGCTGGACCCTCTCAAATCAGCACGAAAAAAGCTATAAGCTTATAAAACGATTGAATATGCTAAACTTCGTTTTAAATTCCTTAATTCACTTTTGTTTATTCCATAAAGATTTTCCCGACATAATGATACCCCCCCCCCGACCATATCCGTGACTCTGTTGCATACAGATTAATTATCTACTCAGAAAGCTTATAAAACAATTTAATATGCTAAACTTTGTTTTTAAATTCTTTAATTCACTTTTGTTTATTTCATAAGGATTTTCCCGACATAATGATACCTGCCCCGACCAGATCCGTGACTCTGTTGCGATACAGATGAATTATCTACTCAGAATAGTATTATAAAGTGGCTATCTTTTATGCTGTAGATCACTGCTGGTATGTGTGTGCAGAACCTTTATTTCAGTGGGGACTGTAGTATTTATTTGACGTTACTGTACAATATATGTGTATTAAAAGACGGAGCTGTCTTTTATTGTATTATAATAATTATTAATATTAAAAATAGATTAAGAAAGGCATTCTTATTCCAGCATGCATTAATGACACTAACGGGCAACGGCAAAACAGTGGTTAATGGTCTTTATTAGTGTTTGCGGTGTCCAGGCAGCAATGGTCTTTTAGGAAGTTAATAGGTATAATATCCGACAGTGTACAACACCCTCGGTTTAGTCCATTCTTCCACATTTCATGGGGGTGTCCATTACCGTATATGGTTAATCGGGGCGGTTTTGGTATGCAAATACGTGAAAGTGTGCACGAGCCTCGGCGCAGGGCCAAGGTGAGATTCATCATGACAGGTGTGCGTAGAACCTGCGTACGCACGTGTGGTGAATCCCGATATTTCTGTGCGTACACTGATTCTACATTCTGTGCTTACGTGTGGAAATAGAACATGTTCTACGTCCACGTTGATGAATGAGGGCCCTGGAGAGCAAAAAGACAGCAACAGCGACGGGGAAAGCAGGTATATGCAGGTGTAATTCAAAACGACCCAACATCGATAGTAAGGGGGTCTGAGCATATAAAGCCTTCAGGGGCGCTAATTACAAGCTGTGACAGCTGCGGGATGAGATTGATACTTGCTCCAAAAGCGTGTGGCGGGGAAAGCACCAATCAAACACGGCACCTTAAAGGAACGGAGCGCGTGGCGGGGAATGCATTAATCACATAGTACCTTAAAGGAACGGAGCGTGTGGCAGGGAGCGGACCAAAACCTCACACCTTTATCTCTCCTTCCAGGAAATATACTAGACCAAATGCCGTATAACGCTTATATTCACGGCGCTATAAAATGAGAACGTATTGATGCTTTTTTTTTCTTTAATCCATTTTGAAGGGACGGTTTATGGTCCCAATTGACAATGAGAATGGACAGATAGCAATACTATAAAGTATAGATTTAGCTCTACAAACAGCCCCACGTCTGTTTACATTTGCCGGTCCTCTAGAGATTTATTAGACGCATCCCAATGGCCCCGGATGTGTTAAAGGCCAGGGGCACCACGCCAGTAGACAAAGAGGTGTTGAAGATATTGACTTGCAATCGGGGCATTCAGAATCAAGTCCTGAGCATTGGTCACCACAGGGAGACGCAGGTCTTCAAAAAAGGAGTACATGTCAGAGAGAGCACCATCAGACTGTTCCGTTTTGTAGAGATGTGTGTAAAAAGAGGCAAACTCTTATGTTAATAAGTTTTGGTATCAAAGGACATGACATCATTGGAGTCCGAAGGCTATGATTTGGGAGTCGACCCTCTTCTTTGCCAGGTTGGCTAGACATCTGCCGGGCTTGTCACCATATTCGTACATTCCCTGTCTGGAAAATTTAAGAGAATACTCTTGAGTCTTGGATCAGCAGAGTATTTAAAGCAGTTCGGGTGGCTGTCACTTCTACAAGCACATTTGGGCTAGGGTTAAAAATATGTTGGTTTTCGAGGTCGGACTATTTGGATTCAAGGAGTTTGCACTGTTCATTCTTTTTGCGTCTCTTGGAGGCAACATAAGACATAATCAGTCCACGAGAGAAGACCTTAGACGTTTCCCAGAGTAGAGAGGGGTTATCCGTAGATAGTGAGTTAATTGAATAGAATATTTTTTATTCTGAATTGAAGTAGGAAGTGAATCTATCGTCCTTGAGGAGGGATGGATTGAGTCGCCAGCGTCTCGATAGTGCTCTCTCCTCTGACAGAGAGTAGACCAAATATACAGGAGCGTGATCAGACAGGACAATACTTCCCATGGTGCATGACGAAACCAGAAATAGCTTAGAGGAAGGAATAAAAAAAAGAGTCCAGCCTACTGTAGCTCTTATGGTGACCGCTAAAAAAAGAAAAGTTCAATTCAGAGGGTCAGAGTGCTCTCCAGACATCCGAAAATCTAATGTCTGAACATAGAGAGGAGAGCATCTTCCTCTGATGCTATGCCGGCAAATTCAGTGAATATTTTAGATAGAAAATCAGGAGAATAACCTGAGGGACAGTAAACATTCATGAATGTCATTTCTTTACCCTTACAACCCTGTTGACAATCACATAGCGGCCTTGACTATAACAGAATTAAGGGGCCTAAAAGCAAGGTTCTTATTAACCAAAATGGCCACCCCCCTACTAAATGTAGAGTAGGTTGTGTAAAATCAGTTTGAGTAAAATTTACTCTGCGAAATGTACTGTGTAGTGACCAGGTGTACCATGTGATATCTGGGCTGATTAGACTCTGACTAAAGGGCCAGTGCACCCAAACTGACCAAAGTTAACCAGCACACACCTCACCATCACAACTGTATAGAGATTCAATCCATCAATCCAGCCTTGGCCTGGCATACTGGTCCTGGTGTACCAGGTGTACCTGGTGATCCAGAACCAACGGAATATAGACCACTATAGCTGTTCAACAAGTTACATTTTATTCAGACCCAAACACTGAAACAGAGATGGAGCATTACACTTTAAAGCACAGCAAAAGTACATTAAAAGTTCTGAACACACGTTAACACCTTATGCTCAGGGCACATTTAGCATAAAACACCTGATGATTGCATACCCAAAGTAATTTGCGATTTATTACTTTACTTTATTACACTTATAGCACATGCATAAGTCTGGTCTCTTTTGAAAGGAAACATTCTGAATTTCCTTATACAACAGGAGTGCTAATGTAATAGAGTTAGAGGTTTGAACACACTGAAATACAAATTTAAGTTACTCATGTTTTGTTTACTTGTTGCCAGATGCCTGTTTTTAAGTTCCAGCTGAGAGGTAGGAGCTGGAAAACATAACGGTTCCATAGCCTGAAGTCTTACCTACAGTACAGGTCCAAAGTTTATAACAATCCTACGGAAAATGTGTGTTTTACCAATGTTTTTGTAATCCTTGTATCGGTAATAATTCGTCCAAAATGGCAATGATTTGGACGGCGAATAAGAAATTCTCCAAACAAACAACTTCTTTGCCTTCCTCTCTCCCTTTACCGTAGGAATCAGCCTGCATGTAAGATACCGTTGCTCCAGAATTTCATTGGCTACAAAGGTGGTCAATAATTTTTGCCATCAGCGGTGACCCGGTCAAACCGTAAGTGGTCACTTGTCCGAACAGCTTGTCAAATGACACTCGTCGGATGTTTTGTCTTGTAACTCGAGACTGGAAGCGCGCAATAGGGTGATGATCGAAAGGCGGCAATTTCAATTTGTCTGTTGCTAGCAGGGTGGCCGTGGGAATGACAGGTGTGTTTGTAGAGCTAGAGGTGCTGCTAGCTTGATTAGCGTTAGCTCCCTGGTCGTCTGTTGCTAGCAGGGTGCTGGCTCGGTCACTGAGTTATCTGTCTCAGATCAATCAGGCTTTTCTTATTCTGGGAAGGAATTCTAGAGAGAACCCTGCACCATGTGCCACTGAACAGGAAACAACTAGCACTGCTCAAAATATATATATAAAAAAAAATAGCAAAGATATATATTTAGACCAGGAGCGGTGGTGAGTAATGTGAGTAATGGCATTCAGACACAAGTGAGAGTGCTGCTGCTCCACCAGAACCACTACTTCCCTCAGCTATGCTCTCTCTCTTGTAAAGCCATTACTAAAAAAACCTAACTTGGATAGTAATGTAATGGCAAACTATCGACCAATATCTAACCTACCATTCATTAGTAAAGTACTTGAAAAGATAGTTTCAGTTCAAATTAATTCCTTTCTTGAAGAAAACAACATCAGTCGGGATTCAGAAAATATCATAGCACTGAAACTGCCCTCACCAAAATAATCAGTGACCTCAGACTAAACTCTGACGAGAATAAGGTCTCCATCCTTATCCTGCTAGATCTCAGTGCAGCATTTGATACAATCGATCACGATATTCTAATCGATCGTCTTGAAAACCTTGTCAGTTTCTCAGAACATGTGCTAAGCTGGTTTAAAACATACATCAGAGGGAGGAAATTATATGTTAAACTAGGAGGCCACATGTCTGAGATATATGACAACAACTATGGAGTTGCACAAGGGAGTTGCTTAGGTCATTTACTCTTCTCCCTTTACATGTTACAGCTGGGTGATATCATCAGAGGACATAATGTAGGTTTCCATAGCTATGCGGATGATACACAACTGTACATATCTGCTGAACCAAATGATACAGCTATTAACTCCATTACAGACTGCTTATTGGCAATAAATAAATGGACGAGTAAGAACTTCCTGAAACTAAACGAGAACAAAACTGAAATTCTAATGATCGGCCCCAAAAAAAAAAAAAAAAACATTAATAAAGAACCCGGGAGGACTAACCCCTTGAAT
Organism: Notolepis coatsorum; assembly: GCF_963971535.1. Taxonomy (NCBI): domain Eukaryota; kingdom Metazoa; phylum Chordata; class Actinopteri; order Aulopiformes; family Paralepididae; genus Notolepis; species Notolepis coatsorum. Next base: position 80,658,515 of record NC_140167.1, read on the forward strand.
CAAATCTGAGGTCACAAGTCTCGGGGTTATCATAGATTCAAGAACAATGCGATTATCAGCTGCTGGACTACTAGAGGCTCCCAGAAACAGTCAAAAGAGGATCGGTAATGCAGCCTTATCAACTATGCCCCAAAACTATGGAACAAACTACCCCAAAACATCAGGGAAGCCAACTCGCTAGACATCTTCAAAAGACAGCTTAAAAATCTCTTTGCTCAGGCATTTCAATGACACATCAGGGATATCCTGACACAAATTGTACTTTACCTGCACTATTCGTACCCTACCTACTTTTATACACTTCCTATCAAATTCATGTGTCGGTTCTATGCAAATTTTATCTCACTACCTCCTATGCACTGTAATTTTAAGAGCACTGCTCTGTTGTAATTAAAAACTGAACTTTGTAAAGAAACTCAAAGTTAAGAGCGATGCACTGCTAGAGCCATATGAAATCCGCGTTCACGGAATCGTGGACGGAATCGCGGAATTGAGCAATAAAAATGGAATCAACTGTAAAAAACTAAAAGAAATTATATATATATTTTCAATTTTTTTTTTATTTTCTCTTTTTTTTATGTTGTGGGACTTGTACAGCACTTTGTTCAACTTTGTCAGTGCTGTAAAGTTTAAACCTTTTTAAATCTTAGACAAACAAAACACTTTGCTTTCATGAAATATTGTAAGCCGTCATTTGAGGCTTTATAAAAGCAGCACAATGAACACAAATCTGTCAGTGCCGAGTCCGACCTCATCTTAAAGGGGAACTCCAACATTTTGGGAAATTAGCTTATTTAACATCTTCCCTGGAGTTAGACAAGAAGATACATACCTTTTTTGTCTCTGTGCGTGCATTTTAGCTTTGGGAATAGACGCTCCGTTAGCATAGCTTAGCTTCATCACTGGAAGTGAGGCAGGACAGTAGCCTTACAGTGCCTTACTGTTGTGAAGGGCCAGATTAAAGCTGAGAATCTACATTTATTGTTTTATATACTTTGTATATTATTTATATATACACGTTATATCCCTTTAAGCCTGCGTGTAAATCCTAGTAATATTCGCTTTCCTTATGGATAATGCCCCCTGACGGTGGCGCCAGGCAGTCTCGCACTCAGACAGGTTCAAGGGCGAGTCTGGGCTAGTCAGGACATGCCCTTGGCAGTGTATTTATTCCTGGCAAGTGGTTAGGTTTGGAACTAGAAAGCCACTTAAGTATATATATCGGCGCAGGTGCGCATAGCAGCAGTGTGACAAGTTCAGTGTGATTCTAATGTAGTGAGAAGCAGTGCGTTTAACAGAGCGTTGAGAACCACGTGCGGAGTGAATAGTAAAAGTGTCAGATTCAATGCAGTAACGTCAAGTTCGACCTAGCTTAATGTGAAGTAAAGAGTCGTTAATTTATTGTGTATCGTGCCAACACCAGTTCGTTCGTGTGTAGCATTACCCAGCAGTTCGTCCGTTTAGCTAGTGGACCTTAGCCAGTGCGCGTGGACTAAATACATTGGTACCAGCACACGAGGAGGCCTAGTCGGAGAACCTGCTGGACATGTGCACAGGAGAACCGACGGCGGCGATTGCAGAACCCGTATTGGTTGGATTATATTGATTGTGGAACGTACTACCTGGAGAAGAGCATCGTTTATTTCCACTGTCGTTTGGATTTAAACACCGTGAGGATCTACATTCGGGCTGGCCTCATGGACCGAGGCTAGCTGGCTATCATCGTTTGCTATCGAGCATTTGGATTACAGTTATTGCTTTTGTTGCTGAGCGTTGGATTACAAGGACTGGCTTCTGTACGTGAATCCCCTTCTTCTTCAATTGATCAGACTGAGTATCCGAACATTCCTCTCTCCTCCAGAACTTACAACTCTGGGAGGAACCCAGTGTCTCCAGTGGTACCAGCGTTGCCCTCTCTAATTTCTATTCCACGCCAGGCGGCGTTAGCCTAGTGTCCCATCGTAGGAACTATTCTATTCCCATTGACTTATGCTACTGACTGACTTTATGCCTATTCTTCGCCATACAAGCGCGACCCTAATTCTCATATCTGTAACCATTAATGCATAATAATAAATACCCTCAAATGATATTTCTTTGTCAGTGCCGTGGTCTTATGAGTGTCTGCCACATATATTAGATGTACTGTCTGGCCAGTAATTAAAGTACATACATAGCAGTGGTTTAATCTATCACAATCTTTAATACAGTCAGGGTTTTGTAACCCCTCAGTTACACTTACAGTGTATTGCAAGGTCTGACATTGACCAAATTTGATATGCATGACCTTGGTGGGCTCTAGGTCAACTCCTGAAAAGGGGGTCAATGTCAGACCTTGCAATCAAAAGTTAGGGGGCGCACTGAAATGATGGCAAGGGTTATTAGCCCCCTAACTTTTGATTGCAAAGCTTCGAAGTATTTAAGACAGGACTGTTATATCTTATTAAATTGTGGACATTTATTCATTCCCACTTATTAGACACTATTTCTGATGGTAAAATGAGCGTACAAAGCAAAATACAGAATTCCGAAATATTAAAACGGAAAAAACGGAAGTTGGAAAAAAATAAAATGGAATTTGGAAAAAAATAAAACGGATTTCATATGGCTCTATGCACTGCTCTGTTGTTAAGTTGTGAGCGACGCACTGCTCTGTTGTTAAGTTGTGAGCGACGCACTACTCTGTTGTTCTATAAGGTAATTTAGAACTGTACTTTGTAAAGAAACTCAAAGTGTTAAGAGCGATGCACTGCTTTGTTGTATGTTAGAGCGATGCTCTGTTGTATGTTAGAACTTTGTAAAGAAACTTGAAAATTATTAACTGCTCTGTTGTTATATATTTTTTATTGAACAATTTTATCACACTTTTTACTGTCCGTTCTATTTGATTATTTTTTGCCTATTTGAAACTGAATCAAACCGCACTTTTTTACACTATCTAATCTATTCTATTTTATTATTTGTATTACTGAAAAACTGTGATTTACCTTTTTGTATTTAATTTCTTATGCTCGCTGCCTCGCTTATGCCTGTATTTTTTACTGTTGTGAAGCACTTTGAACTGCAATTTCTGTATGAAAAGTGCTATACAAATAAAGTTATTATTATTAGTTATTATTTACCTCTGTCTCGCTCTCCTTTCTTTCTCTCTTTCTTTACCTCTCTCTCTCTCTCTCTCTCTCTCTCTCTCGCTCTCTCTCTCTCTCTCTCTCGCTCTCTCTCTCTCTCTCCCTCTCTATCTCTCTCTCCCTTTATCTATCTCCCTCGCCCTCTCTCTCTCTCTCCCTCTCTATCTCTCTATCTCTCTCTCCCTCTCTCTCTGTGACCTAGTGGTCAGAGGCTTGGTCAGTGCTCTACCCTTCTCATCAGTCATCAGCGGTTCTCTAAGTGTTTATATAGAAGGACAAATGACAGGGATGAAAGATAGAGAGATATGGGCCAGAGAGCAACTAATGACTGAGAGAGAGAGAGAGAGAGAGAGTGTGAGACAGAGAGAGAGACACCGAGATAGAGAGACAGAGAGAGAGAGCAAGAGAGAGAGCCTGAGGCCTCTATTAGTGAGCAGAGTCTTTATATTAATCTCATATCTGGTTTGTTTTAACATGGAGCTCCTCTCAGTTTGATTCTGCTGTCCCTGACTGCCCCACAACGAGAGAGCGACTACTGAATTAGAGGGCGGGAGAGAGAGAGAGAGAGAAAGAGAGACTATTGAAACTACTACAGCTTCTGATTAGAGGGAGAGAGAGAGAGAGACTATTGAAACTACTACAGCTTCTGATTAGAGGGAGATAGAGACAGCGAGACTATTGACACTACTACAGCTTCTGATTAGAGGGAGAGAGAGATAGATATAGAGACTATTGAAACTACTACAGCTTCTGATTAGAGGGAGAGAGAGATAGAGAGAGAGATATAGCGACTATTGAAACTACTACAGCTTCTGATTAGAGGGAGAGAGAGAGAGAGAGAGAGAGAGAGAGATATAGAGACTATTGAAACTACTACAGCTTCTGATTAGAGGGAGAGTGTTATGGATGTGTTAGCAGAGGGCCCAGGCGCAAACAGATACGAGGGAGAGGTAGATATGGATTGTCAAAAGTGAGCACTGCTCCTTTAATTTTGAACACTTCGAGCCGGCGGTGAAGTGTAACCAAAAATAATCCAATTGCAAACAAGGGCAGCAACAAAGATATTACAAAAATTGTCTTTACTTCAAAAAGGGTAGCAACCAAAACAAGGCATCTCATAAATGAGAGCAGGTACAAAAACAACAGAGGAACCACAGCAGAGCTGGTAGGGGAAGGCACAACTAATCTACAAAATAAACACTAAGAAAACGAGACTGTAAAAACGAAAACAAAGATGACAATACAAACTGAAAAACTAGACTTACTGAAAAATAGGGAGACAAGGAACGAATGACAGCGCAAGGACGAGGGTAACAGCAAGGACAGGATACTCATGAACATCAAGACAGGGATCTCAAAACAAGGAACTCCAATAATGAACCGACCACAAGAGTAGGGAAACACACACCAGATATAGGGGGAACAATTAACACTAGAGAGACAGCAGGGCAATTAGCAAAACGAGACACACATGAGGGAAAGGCAGAATTAACACAGGGCTACAGGAAAACACAAGACCAAACACAATGGGGAATATAAACAGGGAAGCACACAGAACGTTAGGTTATGACTATAACCAAGTTCTGTTAACACTTAGTGAACGCTCAGCGTTCATTGCATATATCTCACTTCAGCATATATACACTGAATAATTTCACAATGTACCTTTAAATGCCAGCATTCATCTGGCCACACCCCCATCCGCTTACCTATATAAGCAGGGATGGTGCCACACACTCATCTCCTTCCCAACAAATTTCATCACAATGAAAGATCAAGGGCCTGCAGCGTCGTCTAAACGCTGAGCGTTCACTAAGTGTTAACAGAACTTGGTTATAGTCATAACCTAACGTTCTGTATCACACTTAGCTCACGCTCAGCGTTCATTGCATAATAGGAGCTGAGCGGGAGCTAGAAGCTCGACAAATGTACCCTGCTGAGGCCCCCCACAACCATCAGACCAGGGAGGGCCGAGCCCCCCCGACCCACCCTAATGGAGGGCACCCCCCCTATTGGTGGCTTCACGGGAGGGCGACGGACCCGACCGTGCGAAGAGGCACTCAAGCAAGTCAACGCACAGGGTGAGCAGACCGTGGCTTGACCCCACGACTACACACACGCACAACCCGCATGCCACCCGGGAACGAACGGAGGGAAACAACCTCGTTACTGCCCCCAGAATCACAGGGTCAAGGGCAAACCCAACCCCGTGGCAAGGCCGTAGCAGCGGAGCGCGAAGGAAGACCCAGACCCACCAAAAGGACTGGACTCCCTGGAATGGGGGCCCGGAGAAGTCCATGATGCCAGCATCAAGACCCCACCAGGTGGGCACGTAGTGCCCCGCCCCCCACATCGCCAGCGTATTCGGACAAAGGCCCCTCAGCCGAGCGGGCCCTGTCCCCCCAATAGTACACCGCCTGGCACACTGACCCTGCAACAGGCAGTCAGCATGGCCGTAAGCACACAAAAAAGGTTAACCAACGGAAGCAGGCAGCGCACCGGGGAAAAACCAGGCAACAGGCTATTAACCCTAGCCTGGAGACTGCGGACGAGACAGGCGCCAGAGGGGACAGCTGAACACAGCCGCCCCGGCGGAAGGAGCGGAAGCTGGCGGTGTTGCATGACCAAGCCTCCATTTAAAAACCCCCACCCAGAGGGGTTGAGGCAGAGAAGGCTGACACGATTGGCAGACGTCATGAACGTGCAGGGGCACCCTCAAACGGTGAACCCGGGAGTTGACACTGCTCCAACACACCAGGGAATCAACCACCTTGGCGTTACCCAATGCGGTGGTTGTTCCTATAACCCCTCAAGAAAAAACTCCAAAACACACCTGCGGGTATACACCGGCTATACCGCAGTACAAGTGTTTCAGTTTTTCAAAAAAGGGTTAACCCAGGCCTACGGGTCGACGAAACATTACTTCGGACCGGGCCTGGCGATACGGGAAGCACAGGGTCACCAGAGGAGGTCAAAGACCACCCCAACAGGCCCCTCTTCGCCATGCGTGAGAGAGGAGCGAAAAAGAATGGAGAACCTAGCCCCTAAGCACACCGTACTTGGTATTCCCAGGCGGTCTCCCAACCAAGTACTAACCAGGACCAACCTGTGTAGCGGCCGAGATCCGCCGAGATCGAGCGTGTACAGGTTGGCATGGCCGTAAGCCATTACGACAGTGCTGAGTAAAAACGTACCCAACCAGGGTCTCCATAGCGCTTAACCCTGTGACACCCGGACCGACCTGGCATTTTTCCCCCTGAAAAAAGCCCAAGTCCCTCAGGGTACCAGAACAGCAGATCTGCATCCCCGGCGGACAACGGGTTCAACTGATCCGGACCAGCGTGACCAGAACCAGTCCCGTGCCCTAACCACGCCGACATGCCTACTCCAGGAGAAAGGGCAGATATGCGTGTCGATCTTAACATGAAAAGAAGGCGCCACCCAGACGTTCGGGCGAACCTCGCCTGGTGGCCCACCCCAAGGGCGTGAGACCCCTCTACATATGTTCAGATCCATTCCGTCATCATCCCCCAGACATGAACGAGAATCCGTCGATAACCAACCCAGGTCGTGGGATGTGGTCGTCGGAAGAGGAAAAACCCCCATCTCAGTTGCTTTATAAAAACGCCGTTTTAACCTCAAGCAACCAAGGCGTGCCAGTCAGTCGCCTGTTTACAGTGAGCTAGCACTATACGTGCGTCGGGACACACCCCTATCAATGAACAGGCTATTTAGACCTGTCATTGAATCCCCAAGGCGCCCAGGGGAACGACAATAGGGGTGTGACACTTCCTAACTCCAACACTTTTTGAATAGAAAAGAAGGAAGCACCAACAGTATGTATCCCAGTCTACACAGCCGAGGGTAAAAATTGTTCAAATTTTTACATCCCACCACCCTCCCATAGGAAGGAGACGGGGATCCCCAGAGAGACTTCCCACGCGAGCTGTACAGATTGAAAAGAATATATTGCACCTTGAGCCATGTAAAAAATTGGTTTTAGGGCTCTCCGGGGAAGAGGCACTGAACCCATACACACTCAATAATCGAATTGAATCGAATACATACACAATAGAATAGGACACCTTCTAGAGGGTCCACTCACTTTGACAATCTGAGGAGGAAGGCTCTGTACTCTGATGGAGGCTCCCTCACATGGAAGGAGGAGTCCGAACTCACAGAAGGCCCGAATAGGCGCTTGGTGAGGAGGAGCCCTGACCACCCCCCTGAAACAGATCCATCACATGGACCTGAACAGCACACGGAAGTCCTACCAACAGAGACGCACACGGTGACGTACTCTATGGCGGGGGAATTTCTGCGGTGCACACGCCCAATATTCCAGGCCGTGGGACCAGGAAACTCCCTCCCCCCCCCCCCCCTGTAACGTGCCGAACCGCAACGTGACAGGAACCTTGAAGAACAGGGGGTGTACCCCTGACCGACAGAAACAAGGGGGAGAGGAAAGGTTACCAGTTCACCCCTTTACGACCCCACACCCATGATACGATGTAATGACAAAAAGAGAATATGACACAGTCATAGTCAGCTCTATGAAGCGTTTGACAGCTTCACACAGCGCATGAGCTAACCTGCTATCTGATTTTTACTAAGGAAAAAACACAGAATAGAGAGGGCTCCCTAAGAGCCCCGGTCCAACATACACATGTGCTTCTGTGGCCAGTCCAACCCAGTTGTAGGTCACATGACACACACAACCCATCATCACCTACAAAAAATGGCAAAAACACTCTACAGAGGAACGCCGTTTTTCATAATGAGAGAATACATAATTCTCGATTAGTATCGGCCACAGGCCTTGCTAAGCACACACGACAGCGACCAAACAATCTTTTCTTTTAGGAAAATAAAGTTTCTCCAGCAGTTTTAGCACAACCTCAGCAATCAAGCTAAGGGTTACATCGCATCCCTACCACACAAAAGACACAATGTAATGCAACAACATGTCTGATAGGAAGATGAAAAAGTCCCCAGGGAACCGGGGGGAAAACACAATCCTCTTATTTCACCCTTAATACGGCCAGTTAAAACAGGAAAACCTGTTAATATGTGAACACTGTTCATTGTCATCACAGGCTGAGAAAAGAACATTCTTTTACTCACTTGTCACTAAGCATAGCTTCATAGGTTAGTTACCTTAGTTGTGAGTACACGGTACATATAAACACACATGATGTTTCTCACACAACAACCAGATCATTTTCACATCTGTAACAACCCGATTTGCACGGAGAAGCTAACTGCCAGTGACAAAGACAGTTCACACATAACTCGCGTCGTATCCTAAATGCATTGCAGCAACACACGTTTTGGGAAAACATCGTTATTCACAAAACATTTAGAAAGGTAAAAACCAGAAGACGTGTTATAAGGTCTGGTCAAACCTTGTCCTACCCGGAACGTAGATCAGCGAAGTGCAGTCTCAAGACACCGTAGAAACACAGCCGTCCTGTGTTGTTCGATCCGGGCAGCGTCGCCGCTCTACCCGTCGCAACGGTCCCTTTGTTGACGCAATCCTTGCCGTCCTGGCTCAGGGCAGGGTCGACGAACATCCCCTGTCAAAGATGACGTCGTAGTCAAGAGTGTAAGACATGTTATAATCAAAGCACGTTCAACAGAGTAGCATTAAGCTAACGGCCGCTCCAACCGTCGGTCGCTATTACCCCTGCTCGCGAGACGCCGGGCATATAGCAACACGTTGCTTGTGATGAAATTTGAGAAGGAGATGAGTGTGTGGCACCATCCCTGCTTATATAGGTAAGCGGATGGGGGTGTGGCCAGATGAATGCTGGCATTTAAAGGTACATTGTGAAATTATTCAGTGTATATATGCTGAAGTGAGATATATGCAATGAACGCTGAGCGTGATACAGAACTAACTACACAAGAAGACTGAACACTAGACAGAGTAAACAAAACAACATACAAGGAACTAATAAATAACAATTAACAAGGGAACAAGAGACAATGTAGCAGGGGAAGGGCACAGAGAGACATGTAGACATTGAATATACACCAGTGCACCAGGAGGGTATGCATGCGTGAGACAAGGGGAAGTTCAGATGAATGTCCAGCAGGGGGAGGTACAGATGGGAAATGTCTGTGCAAAGGTGGGGGTAAATGAATGAATGAATGACCTTTATTTATATAGCACCCTTCACAGCACGAATGCACAGGGTGCTTTACACTACAGCTTAATATAAAAACACAATAAAACAAAATCAGAAATAAATGACAACAAACAAACAGCAGTTAAAAACAGTGAAACCAGAAGAATGTGGATAAAATCATGAGTCACTAATTAAAACAAAACTATAGAACAGTGAGGACAAGAAAAGGCGCCTATGCATGATCAAAAGCCTATCTGAACAAATGTGGGGGTTGTTGAAGAGTACAGGCAGGGGGAAAGGGTCCTAGAATAGGCAGAGGAATATTGTTCATGAGTGGAGGGAGACCATGGGAGAGAATGTGAAAAGGAGGGGGCTCTTGAGGAGTACAGACAGGGGAGAAAGGTCCAGGGACAGGTGGACCCTTACAGTACCACCTTACAGGGCCACTACCAAGGAAGAAAAAAAGTGAGGCTGTGTATCAACCCCAAGCTATTGCAGTTCAGACACGGAAGATACCGCCACATTAAAATTATGTTGTATGGAATAATTTGATATAATTTAGATTTGAATGATGTCATTATGGAATCATTTGATATAACTTAGATTTGAATGATTATGGAATCATTTGATATAACTTACATTTTAATGATGTCGTATGGAATCATTTGATATAACTTAGATTTGAATGATGTCATTATGGAATAATTTGTTATAACTTACATTTTAATGATGTCTGCGTATGGAATAATTTGATATAACAGATTTAAATTATGTTGTATGGAATAATTTGATATAACTTAGATTTGAATGATGTCATTATGGAATCATTTGATATAACTTAGATTTATATTATGTCATATGAGCAGCAGTATGGAGGCAGTGACCTGTAGAGAATGTTGATAGAGCACTTACACAGCTGTGTGTGTGCGTGTGTGTGTGTGTATGCTGAACATGTGTTTTCCTGTTTATTCACGTGTGGTTTATGTGTGTATGTAGCATTTCAAACGTGTTGGCATGTTCACACATCTGTGATTTGAGTGTCGACGTGTGTATGTGTGTGTGTATGCAGCAGTACACAACCTACAGTATAGTGTGTTTGTGTAGAGCAGTGGTTCTCAACCTTTTTACACCAAGTACCACCTGAGAACGTAGCTGGCTCTCCAAGTACCACCATATGGCCAACGTTAAAATACAGTTTATTCAGCTATGCACAGTTCACGTAGGAGGCAAATGTATTCTTGTTAACTTTTGTCAGACACAGCCACAATGTACAAAGGGGTAGCACTAGAACTAGCAAACTCTTCCACACAATTCTCATACAATGCAAGGGGCATTGAGAACATAATAACTAACATTCTCACATACTGTAGCATGTGAGATAATTAAGAACAACTGTATTTCAGCAAATTTACTTAATTCAAACATTCTCTCTCTCTCTCTCTCTCTCTCTCTCTCTCTCTCTCTCTCTCTCTCTCTCTCTCTCTCTCTCTTTTTTGTTTTTCTGGGGGGGATTATTACAGGCTAGCATGTGTCAATGATTAGCAACAACACTGATTTTTATGGATTTTTAGTTTTTTGTAATGTCAGATTTAACAACAACTCTTTTCAGAAAAGTGGGAGTATTTAATTGTGTATCTGACATTACAAAAAAAAATAGAAATCTGGGGCTGAAGTTGAATAAAAAATGAATGACTGTTTTAGACTGTCTCTGTCACAGTGATCTACTGGTTGTTCCCCATCTAACTATCGCGCCGCCGCAACTAGAAACACTGGCCTGGCCTGCTTCTAAGTTCAGTGGCATGACTGCGGACAAAAAAAAATAATAAAAAATATTATAAGCAATATATATATTGAGAACATGCATTTGCATTTGTACATCCACAAGTGTGTGTGTGTGTGTGTGTGTGTGTGTGTGTGTGTGTGTGTGTGTGTGTGTGTGTGTGTGTTAGGGCTGCACGATTAATCGATTTTTAATCGAAATCGCGATTTGGAATGATGCAATTATCAAATTGCAAAAAAAAAATATCACAATTTTTTATTTTATTTTTTTTAACCAGGAAGTGTCATTAAGATACTGCATGCAATTGGTCCACTGATACATCTTGATATGACTGATTGTGTCTAGTCTAGTGTGTTCATTAGATGGGTGAAATCCTCTTTCAGTGCCTCTGTGCCCGTTTCTTAGGCAGTTAGCCTCTCTGGTATGCGCACCATTAGCGTTAGCCACGCTTCTAGGCCTCTTTGCTTTTGGAAAGGATAATAATTTTTTTTTAAATAAATTTAAAAAAGTATATATATATATATATCTTGCATTCGACTAAGAGGTTGGCAGTCGACTACGGCTCCTTTCGATCGATTAGTCGACTATTCGACTAATCGGGGTCAGCCCTAGTACACACAATACTGTCTTCTCCTCTCCTCTCATCCTCTCTTTCCTCTCTCCACCTCCTCTCCTCCTCTTTCTATTTATCTCCTCCTCTCTTTCCTCTCTCCACCTCTTCCTCTCCTCGCCTCTCTTTCTTCTCCTCTATTTCCTCTCTCCACCTCCTCTTCCTCTCTCCTCCTATCTCATTCATGTGTCACAACACTCCTCCTCGTCCTCTTCCTCTGCTATCTCCATCATTACCATTAACCCTTTCATCAGCCCCTCCCCCCTAGAACTATCCTGGATGTGTCTCCAACAAAATGTGAGGCATTTGTTTTATTCTTCATAAACAAAGTTGAGGACATCAGAAATAACATCACACCACCTACATGTAACTTAGATGTCTCACCGCTCTGTTCATCCAACCTGGCCTGATTTCAACCCTCTCTACTCTCACAGACATAATAGTCTCAGGCTCAGCCATGAAACCGACCACCTCCCCCCTTGACATATAGTTCCCTCTGCTCTTCTCAAAGAAGTATTTCACACAACTGGTCCCAGCATCCTCTCTATCATTAACACCTCCCTACTGGTACCGTTCCAACCTGCTTCAAACATGCAGTGGTCCAGCCCCTTCTGAAAAAACCCAACCTAGACTCCACCCAGCTCAATAACTACAGGCCAATCTCCAAGCTCCCATTTCTGTCAAAGGTCCTTGAAAAGGCTATTCTCTCCCAGCTGTCTCCCTACCTGCACTTGAATAACATCTTGGACACATTTCAGTCAGGTTTCAGAGCCAACCACAGCACAGAATCTGCCCTGCTCAAGGTCACCAATGACCTGATTCTCACCACTGACAACCGCAACTGTGCTGTCCTTACTACCATCAAACCATCCATCCATCTTGCTGTAGTAGTTTACAAGAGTAGCTCTCTCTCTCTGTCTCTATCTGTATCTCTGTCTCTATCTGTATCTCTGTCTCTGTCTCTGTCTCTCTCTCTCTCTCTCTCTCTCTCTCTCTCTCTCTCTCTCTCTCTCTCTCTCTCTCTCTCTCTCTCTCTCTCTCTCTCTCTCTCTCTCTCTCTCTCTCTCTCTCTCTCTCTCTCTCTCTCAGTAGTGTATGTAGGTCAGCTCCCAGGGGTCCTGTGGGTTCTATAGATGTCCAGTGAACTGCCTGTTGTGCTGAGTTAGCATACTATGCTAATTTCTCCTCTAGTCCTATGATATAGGCTTGTTTATATATTAACATGATACAGGCTGGTTTATATATTAACATACTATAGACCGGACTGCCCGGTAGTAAAAATGCAATAGAAAATCTACAAAAACACATACATTTTTTTTTAATAATAAATAAATAGTTAACCTAACGAGCCACTTCATTGTGCCTGAGTAACATCCTGCTGGGTTCCTTTGGCTAGTTCACACTGCAGGCCATCAGTCAGCACCAGACTGTCAGTCAGACACCAGGTTGTGTCTAGAGATGTTCCGATACCATTTTTTACTTTCCGATCCGATTCCGATACCTAAGCTTTGGGTATCGGCCGATACAGATACTGATCCGATACCAGTGCATAAATTAATTAAAAAAAAAATTAAAAAAATTATATTAATTATTATTTTTTTATATTTTTTTTATACAGCTACTGTTTTATATATACTGTTTTTTTAGTAATAACTAGAAAGTAATGGTATTTATTCAACAACAGGTGATTGTATAGATTTGTATTAGTATCATTAATCAGAGTATGGGGCTGCAGCACTGCAGATATACCCTACTCCAATGATCCACACAGACATTATTCGTTGCATTAGGCTCCATTGAAGTAGCAGAGAATCTGTTGTGATTTTTGCACAATAAATATTCAACATTCTCTTTTGAGACGCCGCCTCAGACTCTTATCATTTGGCACTAAAAGCTAAACATTGTCACCGATATGGCTGTCCGCAACATGTCATTAATTGTGTACGCGAGGTGGTTCAGTGACGACGCTAACGTGAGCTAGGTTAGCTAGCATGAGCTACCGGGAGATGGAAAGACTAACAATGTAACGTTACTGGTGAAAATGTGATTTACGTTGGAATAATCCTTTGCCAACTTGCTGTACTTTGCTTGCAGGTCTGCAGCCATTATTGCTGGATTATGAATAGCCCCAACTTTAGCCAAGGTAACGTTATGGCTAAACCTTTAACGTTAGTTAACGCTAGCTTTCGGTTAGCTGTTCAATGCTAATAACACAACCAAGCGAACCCATCAGAGCTCCCCGTCAACACCGCTCTGTCGGGAGGATGGCATTTAAGAAAGTATCTGCTGTTAAAATGACAAACAGCATTGACACTTTAATTCACGGTCGGTTAAACACACGTTTGTTTTATAATGCTCACAGCAGACCGCAGTGTTGTTGATAAATTACGTGGTATCGGAGCGCAAAATTAGAGGGTATTTGCAGATACCGATACCAGCATTTTAGGCAGTATCGGCGGCATTTCCGATACTGGTATCGGTATTGGAACAACTCTAGTTGTGTCAGTCAGACACCAGGCTATGAGGTTGTCAGTTAGAAACCAAGATTCTCTTCTCTCCGTCAGAAGAAGAAGAAGCCTTTTGTGTGTGTGTGGAGGGGGGTTTGATTGATTGATTGAAAACTTTATTAACAGATTGCAGAATGGGTACAATACAGTACGGCTCAATACAAAACAACTGCTAAGAGGATGCAGACCAGAAAAAGACTTTCGTCATGTTTACATCGGGGTCTCCCATTTTCAATTCATCAGGACATTTATGACATACAAGACATACAGATATACAGAACTGTGTAGTAAAATGAGATCATAAAAAATATATACATCCGAAGGGGAAGAAACTGTACATTGGTGGTGGGGAGATGATTTGGACATTTACAGGGGCCTGTTTCTAATTGCAGTCACCCGTAGGTGCTCTTTGAGAGCGGTTATGAAGGAGGGTAGGGATTCACATTCCTTCACGGTTGTGGGTTTATTGTGGCATAATTGCGAAACGTGTTTAGTCCCTTGTTTGAGCCAAATCTGGGTTGAACGTGATTTGTGGAACTCCCTCTGGCGTTGTGGTCGTGGAATTCACTGACCTTTGGGAAGTATTTCGACATGTACATGGGTATCCCAGTGGTGTAGTGTATCTTGTAGACCAGGCCCATTGCAAGAGAGGAGATCCAGTACAAGAATCTTGTTCGTTGGTTGACTTTTTTTATTACATTGGTTGCCATTTTGTCACAGGAAAGATTTGCCTCTAGGATGGAACCCAGGTAGGTAATTTCATCTTTCCTTGTGACAATAATGTCACCCACTGTAACAGAGAAGCCATTGGCCTTGGTGAGTTTGCTATTTGATCCAAAGAGAATGGATTCTGTTTTACCCAGGGGTAATGATAGTTTGTTATCAGCGAGCCAGGTGCAGATTCTGCCGAGTTCAGAGCTGAGGGCTTTTTCAACCTGCAACTTGTCCCTGTCAGAGACCAGCAGGGCTGAGTCGTCTGCGAACAGGAACAAGTTGCAGTCACAAGCTGATGACATGTCATTTTCATAAATTAGGAACAGTAAAGGTCCTAGTATGCTTCCTTGTGGAACACCACAGCTCACTGGGAGGGGGGGGGGGGCAGTGTACCGTTCACCTCCACCATCTGTTCTCTCCCCTCCAGGTAGGATTGCATCCAGCTCACTGATGAACTATCAAAACCAATTGCTTTTAGCTTATCAATCAGAATGGAGTGATTGACAGTGTCAAAAGCCTTTTGGAGGTCCAGCATGACCATTGTTAACAGAATTTGGCTATAGGGCGACAATAATGTGGTCAAGAGGCATGGTTTCTATCTTGAGCCTGAACTGGCGTGGTTTCTTTTTATTCACATGGAAAGAGCAGCAGTAACATACATGTTCTTCTCTCACTGAGAGACGTTGTGGGAGAGAACGAAATGGGAGTATACCTTTGCTTTTATACTCGCCACAAGGTGGAGTACCTGGGTGGCTCCACCTAGAGCGCCCTCTAGTGGGAACAGATATATATGCAACTAGACAGTCACTGGTGGAGACAATTATATATGCAGGTAAACAGTTACTAGTGTAAACAGCCATATGTACAGTTAGACAGTTACTAACAATCCTACACAGAGCCTCTGATCTCAACACTCCCACTTAGGTTTGCATTAGCATACTGGCTGACTTCTGGGAAAAACATTTAACAAAGGAAATAATATAATCCCAAAAACATCCATAGGGTATGACAGTCAATATCTTCACATTAAACATGACCTTTGCAAATCCCTTCAATTTTAATTTGAAACAGGCTCTCTCATAGTATCTATTACTCTGTCGTCCATTGGACAGTAAACCGGTGTCATTCTTTCTTATCTGATGACGTACCTGATGAGATGATATTATTTATAATGACATGTTTACATCTATATTGACATATTGGGTTCCTAGTAATCACAATGGTCCCCTGGTTGTCCTCATAAACAACAGTCTCCATATATACACAATGTTCATCATTTTAAACGGTTTTGACAGAACGCATATTCTTCAAAAACACCATATTCGGTATAGAGGATACATTTCAATTACCTACTGCATATTAAGCAATACATGCATAACCTTATCTTCATCACTTCGAGCAGTTGCTCTAGATCAGGGGTGGGCAATTATTTTTCCCGGGGGGCCGAATGAGCAACTGAAAATATGTTGGAGGGCCGGGCCAAAATTCCAAACTCAATTATGCATAATATACATTTTATTTCTATATAAAAAGCAGTAAATGGCATTGTTTTGACCCCTGGTAAGAGTGTATGTTATTATTTGGCTATAGCTTTCAAAAATATCATTTATTCAAATAGAATTTATTTCCAAAATGCTAAACAAAATGTGAAACATTAATAACAAAGGGCATGTATGAAAAAGTGCTATACAAATAAAGTTATTATTTTGAGTTTCATATACTATTGAAACAAGGATTTTCTTAGCTTTCTAAAGACATCACATCATCTTATAGCCAAAATAAACAAGACATGTCACTGAACTGTGTAAAGAAAAGTGTCCCAGTAGCCTTTTTTACTTTACATGCCTATATTAAACATTTAATGTTTTCAGAACTGTGCAAAAAGAAAAAAGAAAAAAATATCAAGTGTCCCATTTCACTTGTTATATTTCCACATTTTAGTGTTCTTCAGCTCTTTTTTTTTCATTCAGTGTGATAAATCCAGTCTCTGTTGAGCTTTAACAAGTCCATCAAAGTCAGGTTGCATGTCTGAGGTGGAGATGCGAAGCACAGCTGCCAGATGTTCATCAGTGAGAGAGGATCTGTACCTGGACTTGGTAAACGTCATGACTGAGAATGTCTGTTCACAGGTGGATCCAAAGAGAACCAACATCTTCTGAGCATGTCTCCTCATGTTTGGAAAGTTATCCTCCTTGAGAGCAGAGTAGAACTCTAGCAGTGATGCTGACTTAAAGTGCTCTTTCAGTAGTGAATCAGACTGCAGGTCAATGAGGTCAATCAGTGGGTGCACTATCAACACTGCAGGTAAAGGGAGAGGAAACCAGCTGCATTTCATCCTCAACCTTTTTGAAATCTTGAAAACGCCTTGAAAATTCATCATGCAGTGCTCCCAACATGCATGAGTACCTGTGCTGGTGATCAGCTGATGGTTTGACTTCTTTCAGGGTTTTCATGTGTTTGAGATTGTTGCTGCCTAGTTGCCTTGAAATTAATTGCAACTTTGTCATGAAGGCTTTCACATGGCTATGCATTTCATGAGCAAAAATGCCCTTGCCCTACAGTTGTGTGTTCAGTCGGGATGGGTACCGTTCACATTTTAACCGATACGGTACCGGTACCTGTGAATCGATACCGGTACCCAACGGTACCTTTTTTCTGTACTTTAGTCTCTAAAAATGTAATCTACCTACCTCAGTTGTGAAAAAAGAAATCCAAACTTCAAATAACCACACTTTCGACCGTTTTCGGCTTGCCCCGACTGCTTTGTTGTTGAATCAAGTCAAATCCTAGGTAAGCGTATATTGTGCGTGTGAACGTTGACATGAAAAGAAAAAAGTAAAAAATAATATATATATATATATATAAAAAAAAATTATTATCATGTAATCTTTCGCGGGCCGGTCAGAATCATCCCGCGGGCCGTATCCGGCCCGCGGGCCGTACAATGCCCAGGTCTGCACTAGATAAACACATTTTGCATTGTCATAGCTAGAAACATATACTCAGCTTCACAGGCTGATAGTATCACTGTAGGCTCTAAGCCCTTAAACCTTTGTTGTCTTTTCTGATACACCGCTGTCCGTCTGCAGCACCTCTGGGATAACGAAAAACATATTTTTGACGTAGTTCAATGATTCTCTGTGGGGTCAACAAAAATACTATGACACTCTTACTCACTACAGAACATAGGTCAGGGTGAGTACAGGTTGTCCAACAGAATGAAGCTACCCACAGTTTATCTATACATTTCTTGCTTCAGTCAAAAACATCTCAGGATCTTTTCCCACATAACTCATCTGGGATATTTTTACACAGTTGGCAGACTGTTCGAAGTCCATACCTATAAAATGGTTTAACCTGCCTAGGTCTTTCTTTTGTGGTCTGGAGCGATGATCAAATCCTCCACTTCTGTATTTTAAACTTAGATCCTCTTTTGTATTTAAACATTGAATCACCTCTGTACTTAAACATGGAACCAAACATATGGCTAATTTCTTCAGCATTTAATCAATTTTCTATGAACCATACTTTGTATTTACCGTGGTCTTCAATACCCTCCTGGATCGAATACACCCATTTTCCTCCCACTGTATGTCTGCCCTCTTCGGGGGACAATGTGGCCTCCTTAAAGGTCGGGTTTACCCCACTGACTACCCTGTAGTAGTACTCAACGGGGGTAGGTGTATTGTCCTCCTCGTCACTCCCTTTCCTGGCATAGTCTGGCAGATATTCTGGTGGTTTGTGTTCTCTTGGGGAATACCTCCCACTGCTTGGGGC
Organism: Notolepis coatsorum; assembly: GCF_963971535.1. Taxonomy (NCBI): domain Eukaryota; kingdom Metazoa; phylum Chordata; class Actinopteri; order Aulopiformes; family Paralepididae; genus Notolepis; species Notolepis coatsorum. The sequence continues at coordinate 80,677,162 of NC_140167.1, forward strand.
ACTTGACGTCACCCTCAGGTGCTCCTCGTCATCGCCCTCTGGGGGTTGCTGACTGTCTGTCTGCACAACTGTACTAAGTACACTGGGGTGATGTGTTTCTGTTTCTACACACCTTGCTCTGGAGTCCAGCTCTGGCTCCTCTGTCTGTGTCTCGCTCTCACAGGTTGTCTTCGTGACAAACTTGACTAGCATGTGTTTCTGCACTCTCCCGTTACCGGGGTGATAAACTAGGAAAGCAGGACTTCCTCTGTCGTGTCCTATGAAAAATCCTTTTACATCCTTGGACTTGGGTTTTCCCCTGTCCTGCGGGTACACATAACACACTGATCCAAATCGGTGCATTCTGGCTAGATTACACTTCTTTCCTGTCAGCGCTGTATACGGGGTGGTGCCCGAGTGCTTATTAAAGCACCTGTTTCTGGTGTAAGCGGCTTCTTGCACCGCATAATGCCACAGGCTCTTTGGTAAGTTACTATCTGCTAGCTTACACCTAGCCATTTCGAAAAGGGTGTGCCATTCCCTCTCTGCCACCCCGCTCTGGTGTGTGGGATATGGACGTGACGTCTCGTGTCTTATCTTATACCTTCTCAACAGTGATTGGAACTCTCTGTTTGTGAACTCGGTTTCGTGGTCGAACCTCAAACATCTTACTGTACCATAAGGGGCTACGTCTGCCAGGAATTTATCTGTGGCCTGGAGTGTGTCACTCTTTTCTTTGATAAAGTAAACAAACACTGCCCCTGTACACACGTCTGTAAAGGACTGTACATATCTAAAACCTCTTATGGACTCGTTGCTTACTGGGCCTGCTAGGTCCATGTCAACTAGTGCAAGTGGTACCCTTACTCTGTCTGTGGGATTTCTGTATCTCGGTTGGGTAAACTTCCCCGTTTTGCACATTGCACAATTTTTGTCAGGTCTACGCTTCTCCCCTTCAATGTGCATGCCCTCTGACACTACTTGCAGTTTCAGTAAATCCTCGTAATTACAATGATCCATAATCTCGTGCCATGTCTGAATATCGTGACTGGCCGTCCCGCTACACACATCATCATTATCATTACACTGGTCGTTGTCATTACACTCCGTTTTCAGATAAAATATTCTCTGGTACATCTTTATGTCAAACCGGGTACAGTCAGGTTCCACAAGAAAATGTTTACCTTTGTCGAAGAATACCTTGGCGCCGCTTGCAGTAGCAGCTATTACAGAGAATAGTCCTTGTGGGAACGATGGTACGTATAGAGCGTTCTTTAGCGGCACCGTACGCCGGCGCCCCTTGCTGTCCGTGAGGCATACCTGTGCGTCTCCCCTCTCTTGTGCCAATCCGTAGATGCGTCTACCGTCCGCCAACTCCATGCAGTGCCTCTCCGGGTGGAAAGTGTCGTCAAAGTTCTTGAACCGACTCCTGTCGTTGATGACATGGGACGACGCGCCCATGTCCACGATTAGTCCCCTTCTCTGGGCCCGCTGCAGCTGGGCTGGTCCGGCGATGCCCGCCGTCCGCGCTCCAAAAGCGCAGTCTTCTTGTCCTGTTATCCTCCGGGCGTCATCTCGACTCGCCTCACGTCGATCGTTGCCGCCATCGATTCTCCGAGCGTCGTCTCGATTCATCTCACGTCGATAGTCGCCGCCGTCGTGTCCGCTGTCGTTATCCTGTCCACAGCCGTTATCTTGTCCGTAGTCGCCATTTTGTCCGTGGCCTCTGTCTCGTCTGTAGTCGCCATTTTGTCCGTGGCCTCCGTCTCGTCTGTAATTGCCATTTTGTCCGTGGCCTCCGTCTCGTTCATGGCCGTCGTCTCGTCCGTAGCCGCCATCTTGTCCATGCGAGTATCGCACGCTCTGGTTGTGTTTCTTCATGCACGCTCTGTCTGTGTGCCCCGTGGATTTGCAGAAGCTACACCAGACAGTCTTTGTGCATTCGCTTCTCCGATGGCCTTTATCTCTGCATCGCCAACACGCCAGTTCCGTCGTGGTCCTGGTTCTTTCTCTTGGCGTCGCTCTGGCCTTTAGCACCCTCTCCCCCTCCTCCACGGCGGCTGGGTGGATGTCTTCTGAGGCCTCGAAGTTCCTTAACGTAGCCTTGAATTGTCCCAACGTAATGTCCGTTGAACCGTGTGTTACCAGGAGTGTGAACAGTTTGTACAGCTCCGGTAGTCCTCTCATTATCATCGCCATCATTAGCCCATCGCTTGGTGCTTCTCCGGCACTCCTCAGTGGCGTCGTGATTTGCTCCGCTCTGTTGACGTATTCGGTCACGGTTTTGGTGGTCCCCTTCCTCAGGCCCGTTAGTGCTGTGTAGAGGGCCACGACTCTGGGTCTTCCTCGCCCGATGAAATGCTCTCTCAATACCGCCAGGCTTTCTCTGCCTCTGTCTTTAGCGTCGCGGAATATCAGCCCCAGGCTGGTGTCGTCGAGCATCGGCTCTAACTCACAGTACACGCTTGCGTTCCGCTGGTCATCCAGGGCTTGCTCTTCCGCTGTCAGTTCTCCGGTGGGGGCCCCCAGGATCGTCTCCTTCAGCCCTGCCCGTGCATGCAGCACAGCATGCGCTCTTCCCAGAGCTCGTAGTTCTCTGCTTTTCCATTGAATGTCGACCATTTGCCTCTTCTCTTGTGTTCCATCCTCTTCGTTAATGGTATGCTTAGCTTTCGCTCTTGTTGGCCTAGCGATCTCAACAACCATGCCACAGTATTTGCCCACGTCCACCTCTTGTTTGATGTGGTCGTTCAAATTGAGAAGGCATGTGTCAGTGGAATGGGATCTTTTGAAGCCAAATTGGAATTCGTAGATTAACTTTTTTTCCACCTTTTTTACCTGTTCGTAGAATTTTTTTTCCATAACTTTCTAGGTGGAGGTAAGAATAGAAACAGGGCGGTAGTTGCCTGGGTCTAATTTGCTGCATTATTTGTGCAGGGAGGTCACTCTTGCAATTGTTTAATCTTTGGGGACGTGTCCGTTTTATGGAGAGGTTTATTATGTGGGTGATGACTGGGGTGATGGTGGCTGCTGAGTCTCTGAGGAATTTGGAGGGGATATTGTCATGGCCAGTGACCTTGTTAGGTTGGAGGGCGTTCAGTTTTTTTAACACATCATCCGTTGTTACCATTTCGAGTTTGAAGTCGTCTTTGCGAACCCCTAGGTTTTTGTAGTAGGCTAAATGCCCAGAGTGGGAGGGTAGTTTATTAACCAGTGTTGTGGCTATGTTTGTAAATACAAATTTTAAGTAATTGGCCACATCCAGCTTGTCTGTGATGAGAGTGTTTTCTGTCTTAATGTTGATGTTTGTAAATCTGTTTTCAGTTTCTTACTGCAGCCTAGTTGGTTGTTGAGTAATTTCCAAAGCTCTCTGGGTCTGTTTTTGTTTTACTCAGTTTTGTCATTGATGAATATTTTTTGTGCTGATTTGATCATGGTATTTACATAGTTTCTTAGCCTGTTTCGTTGTTGTTTGAGTTTAACCATGTGGGCTTGGAGATCACTGTTGAAGCTGGTATGCTGACTTTTATGAAATTCTGAGAATTTTTTGTCTCTGGTTTTCATAGCGGCCATTATGTCTGAGTGCATCCATGGCTCTGATGAGAATTTGGTTTTGAAGCCAAGCCATGTTTCTTCAACCAGTCCAGGCTCTCCAGTTCTTGGTTAAAGGCCTCACTAGAGTAGGTTTTAAGGTCCCTAGTTGTGACTGTTTTGTGACAGCCGGCCTTTTGTTTTGTTTTTTTGCGGGTACAGAATATCATAAAATTATCGCTTAACCCGCATACTATAACCCCTTTCTTGGAGATCCTGGACTTGCCCGAGGTCAGAATGAGATCAATGGTAGTTTGAGTTGAATGACACACCCTTCCTTGTGGGTTGGGTGATTAGCTGGCCGAGACTGTGCAGATCACGAAACCTACTGAAGGACTTGAAGACGGGTGCTTTTTTATGTTGCTGTTATGTGTGGGGGTAAACCCTTATGTTGTATGTACCCTGATCAGGTATTCCTAGTGTGATGTGTTATGTCTAGCTGTAGTTCTCTGTCCTGGTTTTGTAGTCCTTATCGTTTTCCCTTCCAGGTGTACCCATTTGTAATCAACCCAGGTGTGTCGTCTCGTCATTCCCTCATGTATAAGTGTTCTGTCTTCCCCTTTGTCTGATGCAGTTTTGTGTTTTGTTTGTTATTATTTTATATTCCTTTCTATTCACAAACCATGGCAACTATTAATTAAATATCTTTTGTTGGTTACTTTGGCTACCGTCTCCTTATTATGTTACATTGACCAGACAACGAGCCTTACTTCAGTCAATGGTAACGTAATAGTTGCATATCCGTGTTCCCCAATAAGAATTTTTTCTACATCTTCCACCCCAGCTAAACACCCATCAAGTGTATCATAAAACCCACTTTGCTCTGGTGGTCTGTAGATGGTGCCGACTAGTACAGTTTTAGCCCTTTTGAACATAATTTCAACCCATACCGTTTCAATTGCATCATGATTCAGGTCTGTACGGGTAATGTATGGTTGTGGTGGTGATGATGATGTGGCTCCATCTAGGCCACAAACACAAACAGCTTTCTGTGAATTATGGATGTAAGTGTTCGTGTTATCACACCTCTCTCTCTCTCTCTCTCTCTCTCTCTCTCTCTCTCTCTCTCTCTCTCTCTCTCTCTCTTCTCTCTCTCTCTCTCTCTCTCTCTCTCTCTCTCTCTCTCTCTCTCTCTCTCTCTCAATCTCTCTCTCTCTCTCTCTCTCTCTCTCTCTCTCTCTTTCTCTCTCTCTGTCTCTCTCTTTCTTTTTGTCCCTATCTCTCTCCATCTCTCTCAGTCTATCTCAGTCTCTCTCTCTCTCTCTCTCTCTCTCTCTCTCTCTCTCTCTCTCTCTCTCTCTCTCTCTCTCTCTCTCTCTCTCTATATATATATATCTCTCCCTCTCTCTCTATGTTTCTATTTCTCTCTCTCTCTATGTCTCTCTGTCTCTCTCTCTCTCTCTCTCTCTCTCTCTCTCTCTCTCTCTCTCTCTCTCTCTCTCTCTCTCTCTCTCTCTCTCTCTCTCTCTCTCTCTCTCTCTCTCTCTGTCTCTCAAACACATACACATGTGATAGCATCTATTCAGGGGTCTCAAACTCGCGGCCCGGGGCCAATTGCGGCCCGCGGGATGATATTTTGCGGCCCCCTACTGGACATCAAAGTGTAGTGTTGATGCGGCCCGCGCACTACTGTTTGCCGAGTCGTTGCGTGAGAGTTGGAAGTTTTATTTATTTTATCACTTGTACAGGCTCAGGGGTGTAGCTCCAGATTCTGGGCCCCATGAAAGAATGTATTTGTAGGCCCCCAGTGAATGCGAGCGCGCGTAAGCGCGCAAGCGGAATTTTTTTTGGCCATTTTTTTATTGATGAAAACGCATAATATGGTTTTTACCTATACATTCGGATCAGCAGTTCAGCACCTGCACTGTTGGTGGGTGAGCCTAGTAAAGGATGTCGCATTGCGTTCATCTTCAATGAATGGACCAATGCAATAGTCTACCAAAGCCCCCCCTCTCTCTCTATATATCTCACACACACACACACACACACACACACACACACACACACACACACACACACACACACACACACACACACACACACACACACACACACACACACACACACACACACACACACACACACACACACAGACACTTCAGAAACAAACATAGTATCAATGAGAGCATCAATAATACACCTGAGTGATGTCTAGTAAAAAAAAAAATTTTTTTTTTTTTTTTGGGCCCCCCCCCCCCCAGTGCTGGGCCCTTGGAATCATCCTAAGCTACCCCCCCCCCCCCCAGCTACGCCCCTGTCAGGGGCGTAGCTGGAGATTCTGGGCCCCATGAAAGAATCAATTTGTGGGCCCCCAATCTATTAAAAAATGTGGGGCCCCCAATCTATAAAAAAATTGGGGCATTTATTTATTGATGAAAACGCATAATATGGTTTTTACCCATTTCTTTTATAAACAGCTTTGTGATAGAATAAAAAAATGCACAGTGCATTTCCATAGCTGTGGATGAGTCCACTGACACCACTGAGAAGCCTGAAGAACCGTTCATGTTCTGAAGAACTGTTCATGTTCTGAAATGTTATTGCTAAAGATTGAGAAGATTGGATCAGTTGTACTTTTTTTTTGAATACTTGAAACCCTTTTTTTGTGGAATATTTGATGCGGCCCAGCCTCACCCAGACTCTACCTCCAGCGGCCCCCAGGTAAATTGAGTTTGAGACCCCTGATCTACAGGGTATATGGTGATGAAGCCCTCCAGCTAGAGATGTGGTGATGTCATTGTTGTCATGGGCTGTCATTACCACTGCCAAGGAGGCTGTTTTCAACCCTGTCTTTATATGTGACCGTGACCAGCGATTGATGCCACATCTCTCCATTTTCATTTTCCAGATGTTTCCAGATTGCGAAAGTACAGAATGTAAGCTTTCAAATGATGTGTCATACGTTGAAATCTGAGAATGTTTGAAGAAGATGTGTTAATTTGAATCTTGTAAAACTGTCTTTTTTCTAGAAGATTAAACCTGAGAAAACGGCTCTCAAAGGCAGGCCAGATTTGAACACTTCTGCCAGTTTGGTCTGGGCGTGATCATTGAATGAAATCTAAATGAAATCTAAACGCAACTTTTTTTTCCTAGATGTACACAGGAAGGTAAATAAACAATTAGGGCTGGGACCTTATCGCGTTTATTTCGATTAATTAACTATAAAATGTTTTACGTAAAAATAAAAATGTTCGCCAACTATAAAATGTTTTACGTAAAAATAAAAATGTTCGCGATCAACCAATACATTGTTGGAAAGTTGAATGTGCCGCCTTTTGATCGTCACCCCACTCAACCTCAAGTTAGAAGACGAAACATCCGGCAAGCGTCATTTGACAAGCCGCTCGGACGAGTGACATCCGGTCCTGAACGGTCCTGAACTGACCAGTCACCGCTGATGGCGAAAATTATTGACCACCATTGTAACCAAGGAGTGCCTTCTCTGAAAGCGATCCCAGATGGGCGTTCAGATTGGGGGAAGGTGACACAAGAAGACAAAGAAGTCCTTTGTTTTGACTCAAGAGGCAAAATAAAGGCAGTGGACGGCCATTTTGGATAACCACGCTGAATTATTGCGGTACACACATTACGAAAACCTTTGTGAAATACAAATTCCTCGTGTGATATTTATAAACTTTGGACCTGTATGACTATACGACTTCAGGCTATGGAACCGTTATGTTTTACAGCTCCTACCTCTCAGCTGGAAATTAAAAACAGGTATCTGGCAACCACTAAACAGAAATGTGAGTACACACAACATTTACTTCAGTGTGTTCAAACCTCTGTTACTCTATTTCAATATCAGCATTCAATACCATAGTCCCCTCCAAACTCGTAGCCAAGCTCAGGGACCTGGGCTTGAACTATGACCTCTGCCAGTGGGTCTTGGACTTCCTGACGGGAAGACCCCAGGTGGTGAGAGCAGGCTTCTGCACCTCCTCATCCATCACCCTCAACACAGGGGGCCCCCAGGGCTGTGTTCTGAGTCCCCTCCTCTACCCGCTGTACACACATGACTGTGTGGCACAGCAGAACAACAACATAATCATCAAGTTTGCTGACGACACAGTAGTGGTGGGCCTGATCTCTGCAAACAACGAGAGGGCCTACCTGGAAGAGGTATAAGATCTGGCGCGGTGGTGTCAGGAGAACTGCCTCTCCCTGAACGTCAGCAGAACAAAAGAGATGATTGTGGACTTTAGGAGGACGGGGGCCAGGGACTACAGCCCCCTCAGCATCAACGGGGCACCGGTCGAGAGAGTGAACAGCTTTAAGTACATCGGAGTCCACATATCCGAGGACTTGACATGGACCACACACATTGACAGTGTAGTGAAAAAGGCACGGCAACGCCTCTACTTCCTTAGGCGCCTAAGGAAGTTCAAAGTGAGTCAGAAGATACTCAAGAACTTCTACTCATGCACAATAGAGAGCATCCTGACTGTTAACATCACCTCCTGGTTTGGGAATAGCACCGCACAAGACCGTAGCAGACTACAGAGAGTGGCCCGTTCAGCCGAATGCACAATTGGAGGTGGGCTTCCCACTCTCCAGGACATTTACAACAAGCGTTGCAGGAGCAAGGCTAAGAGAATAATCGAAGACTCTAGTCACCCAAACAACTGCCTCTTTGAACTGCTGCAGTCAGGCAAGCAACACCGGAGTCTCATGGCCAGTACAGAGAGACTCAGAAGGAGCTTCTATCCCCAGGCCATCAGGATGCTCAATGACAATGACACTATTTAACAACCCATCATCTACACTCACAGCACACACATCCACATGCACACACCCACTTTAAATAAACACCCACCGTAACACCCACATTACTCACTTTAAACACTTTAACACACTTTATATTTATTAGCAAAGAGATTTGCACTACAATTCATACCTCATTGCACCTTACCCTAAGTTGTACCTGATCCCATTGCTGCATTGTACCTCACTGTTACTATTTATTTTACTCTGTATTGTATATTGTATATATGTATATTGATTGACTGAACACTTTTTGTCTACGTACTCTTGACTTTTTCAATTTTATACTTTTTATCTATTTAATCTAGCACACTCTCAGGAGCTCATACAGAAAAAAAACATTTCATGGAAAAGTATTCTGTATTTTAACTATTAAAGAAACTTGAACTTGATTTCATTAGCACTCAAAGTGACTTCGGAATGTTACCTTTCAAAAGAGAAAAGGTCCTTTGCGCTATATATATATTATTCCTAAAATTGCTGCACTTTGTTAAAAATTGCATTGATCTGACTGTTGGTCTGTGTAGTAGCTAATAAACAAGATGTTGCTGCTTAACTTTTTAACGTGCACGAAACATGCACGAAACATGCACAAAACGTGCACGAAACGCACAAAGTCACAGCACTTTGCGAGTGTCTAGCGGCTCGGGCTGCATAAGGACCAAATCCGTGCCTCGGTTCTCGAGTTACATGATGTCAGGTGAGCAACTTTTTCGCATGCGCGTCAGATGACCACCCCGGACTCCCGATGTTCCAGAACTGCCAATCATCTGCTGATGGCGAAAATAATTGGTCAGCATTGTAGCCAATGAGTGTATCTTTCCAATGATACCCCATGTGGGGGGGTGTGCAAATAAGGGATCTACTATAGGTGAAAGTTGACGAGCGAAAACCAGAAGTGAAAAACATTTTGAATGAATGGCCGTGCACGAGGAAATGGGATTCTGGAGAGCTTTTTTTTGGCGCGCGGTTTTCCTTGACATGAAATGTGAAATAGTAATCTGTCAATGAATTATTCAATATCTGTTCAGTAAGCCTACAGTAGCCTATATACTTCTTTCACGTTTTGTTTAAATAAAATTAAGGCACACCATTCCTAGAAATGTGACTAAACAAAGTCGTTTTGCCCTGAGGGGTGATTTACAATAAAGTGCTATAAAAGACGCAACAGTTATGCTATAACTCTCAAAACGCTAGTGTTAGCACTTAGCACACAAAAAGATACATGTAACGTAGCTGACTTAACGCTAACTGGTTCAGCATAAATCCGAAGTATTTCCAAACGGGGCTTTTCAGATTGAGCTCGGAGTGCAGATCACTCTCCGGAGCCGAGTCGGGACCTGAACTCTCTGCCATCAGCCTGAACTCTCTGCCATCATCCTGAACTCTCTGCCATCATCCTGAACTCTCTGCCATCAGAGACCTGAACTCTCTGCCATCATCCTGAACTCTCTGCCATCATCCTGAACTCTCTTCCATCAGAGACCTGAACTCTCTGCCATCATCCTGAACTCTCTGCCATCATCCTGAACTCTCTGCCATCAGCCTGAACTCTCTGCCATCATCCTGAACTCTCTGCCATCATCCTGAACTCTCTGCCATCAGAGACCTGAACTCTCTGCCATCATCCTGAACTCTCTGCCATCATCCTGAACTATCTGCCATCATCCTGAACTCTCTGCCATCATCCTGAACTCTCTGCCAGCAGCACGGAGTGGAAGCGCCGTCGCGTGTCGTTCGAACCTTCCAGAAGCTTTGTGGTCCGGTCTTGAACTTCCCATAAATGTGTCTCCATAAATCCATTTAGTTAGATCCAGCACTCAATGTACTTATGCGTAATGTATGTGAAAATGTATTATACATTTTTGACGACGACAACAACAACTATTAGCCGTTAGCTATTTCCTGGTTGATTCCAGACATGATGTCACACGAATGCCAGGCTGCTCAGCCAATAGACAATTAATTTTATTAGTGTGAACGTGTACTTTTATCCAGTGCTTGTGTAAGGTGCACATAAAGGGTGCAGTGATATCCCATGAATATATATAGCTGTCACGTCTCTCTTCACTGTCTGTGTGTGACATTATTTAATTATATACTGAGTTACTATGTGTGTGACATTATTTAATCATATACTGTATGATTGAATGGGATCATTCCCACAGCCTAATTGATTATTAGGTGTGAGATTCATAATCTCCTTTGTTTTATTTTACAATGGGATGTCTCTTTCACCATTTTACCAGGTACTGCAGATACAATTATGGGCTTTTTTGTGATTCTGTGATTCTGGTTGGCCATGCCCGCTACGATTGTGCAATAAAACAATAGTAGGCTAATAGTAGTAATAATAATAAGATAACTAGAATAGACATGGTAAATAGACATGTTAATTATCCGCTTAAAGGCACTGGATCCTATGTACACTCCTATACAATGTGCAGTTTTTCTTCTATGTCCCTATGCTATACTTGCTGTTACTAACTATACTATGCAACAATCACAACAAGTTATTTTCTGAAAGTATCCTTTTTCCTTCCTTTAAACTAAAGTGTCCGTTTCTTGTGCGTTTGTGAGTGTGTGAGTGCAGAATGTTGTGTGTGTGTATGTGTGTGTTCATGTGTGCTTTAGGGATGCACCGATCCGACTTTTTCAGTCCCGATACAGATACCTGGGTTTGGGTATCGGCCAATACCGATACCCAAACTTTTTATAAAAAAGTTAAAGAAATAATTATTTAATCCACGTTTTTATATTTTTTTTATGGGATCACAAGTGTGTTTTTGATTTGTTGTAAACAAAGACAGAAAATAAACTTCATTCATTCAATTAATAAACGGTATGCCTCACTGTTACTGTGTGGAAGAGACTGGGATAATTCTTTTGTGCAAGGCAACATCAGGCTTGACTTAAAACATTACTTTCCTAACTTAGTGAAACTAAATGTAACAAATTAACACATAGATATAAATGTACTGAATTGTTATTTCTTATTTTATTTCTTATTAAAAAATATATTTATATCCAGGCTCTGGATTTGCACCTCCTGTTATAAGTAACACTCTCTGTAGGGCCTTCCTATCCTGGGCCGTGCTGTTTCCAAACCAGGCAGTGATGTTCCCAGTCAGAATGCTCTCTACAGCCCCGGAATAGAAGGAGTATCTTCCCTCATACTCTGAACTTCCTTAATTGTCTCAGGTGGTAGAGGCGCTGTTCCGCCTTTTTTTACCACAGTGTCTATGTGAGTTGACCATGTCAGGTCCTCTGTGATGTGGACCCCCAGGTACTTAAAACTGCTCACCCTGTCTACGATAGCCCCATTTATCCACAGTGGCTTGTGTGTCCCATGCTGTATTCTCCTAAAATCCACGATCAGCTCCTTGGTTTTACCAATGTTCAGGAGTAGGCTGTTATCCCGGCACCAGCGTGCCAGGACATCAACCTCCTCCCGGTAGGCCTTCTCGTCATTGTTAGAGATCAGCCCCACCACCACTGTGTCGTCCGCAAACTTCCCTATGGAGTTGGAGCTGAACCTGGCCACACAGTCATGTGTGTAGAGTGAATACAGCAGGGGGCTGAGAACACAGCCCTGGGGGGACCCGATGCTCAGGGTGATTGAGTTGGAGGTGTGTCCACCCACCCTGACCGCCTGGGGCCTGTCGGTCAGAAAGTCCAGGATCCAGGCGCACAGGGCGGATCAATCAGCTTGTCAACGAGTCTGGTGGGGACTATGGTGTTGAAAGCTGAACTATAGAACAGCAATCTCACATATCCCCCATTCTGACTGTCAAGGTGAGGAAGGGTGTTGTGCAGTACCTGGGAGACCGCGTCGTCAGTGGACCTGTTTGTCCTGTATGCAAATTGCAATGGGTCCATGTTACTGGAGAGTGGTGACATTCAGTGGCCTACAGTCAGTTGTGACACCAATAAACCAGCAGCGTATATTGTCTACTGCACACACACACACACACACACACACACACACACACACACACACACACACACACACACACACACACACACACACACACACACACACACACACACACACACACACACACACACACACACACACACACACACACACACACACACACACACACAGAAAGGCAGAATGGCAAGGCTGCCGTTGTTTTTAGAGACATGATCATAATAAGGTTATGTACATGAGTCTCCCGAACAATTTAAGACCAAGCACGAATCGATCAGAGCTTCCTACGCTGAGATAATGGTCACTTCTCCGCACCTACCCTTAGCAGTAAATGCGTCATGCCACACACACACACACACACACACACACACACACACACACACACACACACACACACGCGCGCGCGCGCGCGTGCGCACGCACGCACACACACACACACACACACACACACACACACACACACACACACACACACACACACACACACACACACACACACACATTTACGCTTATATCAGACTTAATGATTTTAGAATAGTTCAGCTAATGAAGTTAAATCAACTATTCAGTCCGTTGGACTTAATATATTGTGCACTGCTGCCAGGCTTGTATAGTTGTATGCCTGATTCAGATACAATTGAACACAAAGTGTTCCAAAGATATTAATGTTTCACATCGCCAACAAAGTAGCCTATTGAGTCTGTTGCCTCGGAATGGAAATGAGCTGTAATATCGGCACTTATTACAGGCAATGTAGTTCTTTCCAGGCCGTCAAAATACATACTGTCGGACAATCTAACAATAATTCAATATGCAAATAAGGAAACAGATAGAGAACATTTCAAAGCACTCAAAAATGCCAATAGGTGGGGCGCCCCAGTGGCGAACCACATAACACGCTGAGTCGCGGCACGGCCGACCCGGGTTTGGTTTCCGGACCCGTCGTTATTTGCCGAATGTCTTCCCCCCACTCTGTCTCCCGTTCCTCCTCTCTCTCTCTACTGGACTGCCCAGTAGTAAAAAGCGATGCCAATAGGTCTATTTTGACCTATTTCTGAATTGCGCAACGTTTTCGTCTTTTGTGAGGAATGTTCATTGCCGGCACAATCCGACCTAGACCGTGGCGGGTCACATAATGTTCATCTCTGCTCTCGTCAGACCAGTTGAATAAGTGGAACCATATAGACCCTCTACCCTCAGCCACAGGGACCAGGCAGGTCTTAAAACTATCATGCAATTTTCTGTGCACATTCACGACCCCAAGAGGAAGAAATCGATTGATGTTGATCACCCCTTGATCTTTCCTGCAGCACCCCCAACCTGATGTTGGTGAACCCTTGACCTTTCATGTAGCCCCCAACCTGATGTTGGTGACCCCTTGACCTTTACTGTAGCCCCCAACCTGATGTTGGTGACCCCTTGACCTTTCCTGTATCCCCCAACCTGATGTTGGTGACCCCTTGACCTTTACTGTAGCCCCCAACCTGATGCTGGTGACCCCTTGACCTTTCCTGTATTCCCCAACCTGATGTCGGTGACTCCTTGACCTTTCCTGTATCCCCCAACCTGATGTTGGTGACCCCTTGACCTTTACTGTAGCCCCCAACCTGATGTTGGTGACCCCTTGACCTTTCCTGTATCCCCCAACCTGATGTTGGTGACCCCTTGACCTTTACTGTAGTCCCCAACCTGATGCTGGTGACCCCTTGACCTTTCCTGTATCCCCCAACCTGATGTTGGTGACCCCTTGACCTTTCCTGTATCCCCCAACCTGATGTTGGTGACCCCTTGACCTTTACTGTATCCCCCAACCTGATGTTGGTGACCCCTTGACCTTTACTGTAGCCCCCAACCTGATGTTGGTGACCCCTTGACCTTTCCTGTATCCCCCAACCTGATGTTGGTGACCCCTTGACCTTTACTGTAGCCCCAACCTGATGTTGGTGACCCCTTGACCTCTACTGTAGCCCCCAACCTGCCAAATCATGTCACATTAGATATAATATAATGAAGATAGAAGAGGTGTGGAGAGGAGTATGAAGAGAGGATAGGTGTGGATAGGAGGATGATGGCCGTGAAAGAGTAAAAGTGTCCTTTCCATTTTGTTTTAAAGTGACTGTTTGTGTGTGAGCGATTGTAGCATGTGTGTTGTGTGTGTATGTGTGTGCTGAGCTCACTTGTGTGAACACTAGTTCAGTGTTCAATGTTCTGATGGCCTGGAGGATGAGAGGAGTGGAGAGGAGGATGAAGAGGAGATAAGGATGAAGAGATGAGTGGATAGGATGATGAAGAGAGGAGAGGAGGATGAAGAGAGGAGGTGTGGAGAGGAGGATGGGGAGAGGAAGACGACGAGAGGAGGATGAGGAGAGGAGGATAGAGGGGAGGATGAAGAGATGTGTGGAGAGGAGGATGAGGAGAAGATGATGAGGAGAGGAAAGGTGTGGAGATGAGTATGAATAGAGGAGAGGATGATGAAGAGAGGAGGGGAGGATGAAGAGAGGATGATGAAGAGAGAAGAGGAGGATGAATAGGATAGGATGATGAAGAGAGAAGAGGAGGATGAAGAGATGAGAGGTGTGTAGAGGAGGATGGTGAGAGGAGATGATGATGAAGAGAGGAGAGGATGATGAAGAGAGGAGATGAGGATGAAGAGAGGAGAGGAGGATGAAGAGAGGAGATGAAGATGAATAGAGGATGAGAGGTGGATGAAGAGAGAGGAGGATGAAGAGAGGAGATGAGGATGAATAGAGGATGAGAGGTGGATGAAGAGAGAGGAGGATGAAGAGAGGAGATGAGGATGAGAGGTGGATGAAGAGAGAGGATGATGAAGAGAGGAGATGAGTGGAGAGGAGGATGAAGAGATGAGTGGAGAGGAGGATGAAGATAGGAGAGGAGGATGAAGAGAGGATAGGGGGATGAAGAGATGAGAGGATGATGAATAGAGGAGATGAGTGGAGAGGAGGATGAAGAGAGGAGAGAAGGATGAGGAAAGGAGAGGATGATGAAGATAAGAGGATTAAAAGGAGAGGAGGATGAGGAAAGGAGAGGAGGATTAATAGAGGAGAGGAGGATGAAAGGAGATGAGTGGAGAGGAGGGTGAATAGAGGAGGATGAATAGGAGAGGAGGATGCAGAGAGGAGAGGAGGATGAAGAGAGGATAGGTGTGTTGAGGAGGATGAAGAGAGAAGAAGATGATGAAGATATGAGGATGAAGAGAGGAGAGGTGTGGAGAGGAGGATGATGAGATGAGAGGAGGATGAAGAGAAGAGGATGAAGAGAGGAGATGAGTGGAGAGGAGGATGAGGAGAGGATGATGAAGAGAGGAGGGGAAGGGAGAAGGGTTAGAGAGAGAAAGAGATAAAGGTAGCTTGTAAAGAAATATAGAGAGTAGTCTAGGTGAAGGTCAGCTGTCTCCTCTACACTGTATGCTGTGTGTGTGTGTGTGTGTGTGTGTGTGTGTGTGTGTGTGTGTGTGTGTGTGTGTGTGTGTGTGTGTGTGTGTGTGTGTGTGTGTGTGTGTGTGTGTGTGTGTGTGTGTGTGTGTGTGTGTGTGTGTGTGTGTGTGTGTGTGTGTGTGTGTGTGTGTGTGTGTGTGTGTGTGTGTGTGTGTGTGTGCGTGCGCGTGCGTGTGTGTTAGGGATGCACCGATCCAACTTTTTCAGTCCCGATACCGATACCTGGGTTTGGGTACCTGGGTTATCCACGTATTTTTTTTTATATTAAAATATATTTTGTTTTTAAGAATAGTAAAGGATCACAAGTGTGTTTTTGATTTGTTGTAAACAAAGACAGAAAATAAACTTCATTCATTCAATTAATAAACTGTATGCCTCACTGTCACTGTGTGGAAGAGACTGGGATCATTCTTTTGTGCAAGGCAACATCAGGCTTGACTTAAAACATTACTTTCCTAACTTAGTGAAACTAAAGGTAACAAATGAACACATAGATATGAATGTACTGAATGGTTATCTTATTTTATTAAACAAATCCGATATATATTTTTTTACCGATACCCGATCCAGCTATTTTACTGATATCGGAGGCCGATACCGATACCAATATTGGATCAGTGCATCCCTAGTGTGTGTGTGTGTGTGTGTGTGTGTGTGTGTGTGTGTGTGTGTGTGTGTGTGTGTGTGTGTGTGTGTGTGTGTGTGTGTGTGTGTGTGTGTGTGTGTGTGTGTGTGTGTGTGTGTGTGTGTGTGTGTGTGTGTGTGTGTGTGTGAGTGTGTGTGTGTGTGTGTGTGTGTGTGTGTGTGTGTGGGTGTGGGTGTGTGTGTGTGTGTGTGTGAGAGAGAGAGAGAGACAGAGAGTATGTGTGTGAGTGTGTGTCTAGTGTACAGTATGTGTGTGAAATAGATGGAGATAGATTGCTCTCATATTCATTGGAATTGGAGACAGACGTGACTGTGTGTGTGGGTGCCGTGGGTGGTGTTACTGTGTGCTACATTGTGTCTGGTTGACTGACAAGTTCCCTCTGGTAATAGGCCATAAGGTGAACCCTGAAAAGTGTCTAGAAAGGTATTTTTGTTCCCACGTCTGGGAACTCCATTCTGAATGAATTTTTCCATAGACAATACCATCATGGACATTGGGTTAAAAGTTCTCCGCAAGATATTCTGCCGATTTTTGTCAGGGGCCATATATGTATATGTATGGAAATTAGGAAAAACAAAAAATTTACAATTAGTTGGGAAGACAAAATCTCTCTGAAATTGACATTTCCACATTTAACTAAACATCTGCGTCAAATATTAGTGCATTAGTATACTTGAATGTGATTTTTATACCATGATATGCAGCAAATTCGTACCAAAACGCTTTACCTTGTGATTACCAACCTACAATATTAAAGATGCTGGTACAATGTTCTAAAGATTGAGGTTGTACACATAAAAAGTTCAGTGGATAGTATAATGAGAGAAAAGTATAGACCCACACACTTTTGATCAAGATGGTTAATCAATCAAAACACTACACCATCCCCTTCATTTGGAATAATGTCAAAAGAAAATTCAAATCAATAAGTTACTAATTAACCTTTTTATTTTCCATTTTAAAACAAAATAGAATGCAGGTACAAAAATACAAACACAAAACACTATACCTACTGTATAACCCTAATCCCCTCACCCTATACATCCCAACCCCAGTCCACACCCTCATCCACCACCCAACCCCTCATCCACCACCCAACCCCTCATCCACCACCACACTTCCCAGGCAACAGGGAAGAGGTGAGGTTAACACAAGCATTGGTTCTCAAAGCTAACATACTTTAAACATCACTATTGTTACGAAGGATCAGATTAAACCGAATATATATATTTATTTATTGATATATATTGAATAGTATTTGTATATCGTTTGATATCCCTTGTATATTCCTTGTACATATACACGGAATATCCCTTTAGCCTACTATAGCCCATAATAGTTCATTCTCTTATTGGACAAAAGGACCAGGCGCCAGGGGACCAGCCCCTGACGTCAAGTTCAAAGGTACCGACGAGACATGTCCGTACTAGCCCCGGCTCCGCTCAGGGATACGGCTACCGAAATGAGAGTGGCACTATTTGTTCACCGTGCATATAAATATGGCGCAAGTAAATGTAGAAGACCCTTAGTCCTTTACCCTTCTACCCAACTAAGTAACAGAACGTGAAGCCTCACCCACGATACCGCGTGCGGTGTAGTATGGCCTGTTTGGCCTTAGAATAGCATCGAGACCTCGTGCGAATTAATAGCTGAATTGTCAGAGTTTGGCACTGTACCGTCGAGTGCGACGTATTTCTATTAAGTAATAATAGTCTATCGTGTATGGTGCATCGTGCGGTTAGAGTTCTAAAGTGACCAGCATCTTCAACGCTTCCTCGTGTTATCTAGAGTCTTAACCAGGCTGGGCCGACCACATGGCGCCTTCATCCGAGGAGATCTAGACGAGGACCGAGGGACATGTACACTGGATTACCTACCCGACGACTGCTGAGCCCTATGCGGCTAGAATATATTTGCTTTGGTACTGTGATTTGTGGAGCGGATAATCGCCGACGCCTGTGAGTGTTGGATTTACCCCCGAGAGGAGTCAAGTTGAGTCGGCGCTCAGAGAGACTGAGGTCGCCTAGCTTCTTCTTCATTGTGGAGCTACAGCCTACAAGAGAACCAAGGTGTATTCATCTGCGGATCAAGAGTCTACTGCACTGTCTTCTGTACTTGAAGTCTCCCTAGATATCGTTGACCAGACGGTCTACTACCGACGGCTCTCCTACCCCCCCTACCGGCTTACAACCGGGAGGACCCCTTCCAGAATATCCTGCTATATCATTAAGTGTACCATAGATCTAATTCCCTAAGAGCCAGGTTGTATACTTGCTTCCTGCGTAACCAGAGATTGGACATTCAGTGTTGATTTGCCTACGAGTACTCATTTGCCTTACAAGTGCATTCAAATCATAAATGTAATAGTAAATATCATATGTACCTTTTGCTATATTAAATATTTGATTATTACCTTTGTGTGGAACCGATTTCATTGTGGGAAAGTGTTCATCATATTTAGATATCGTGTACTGTATGGCCAGTAGTTAAAGTACATAAAGCGGTAGTGGTTTAATGATACCATACTTATCAATACAGTCAGGGAATTGTACCCCTCAGTTACAATTGGTCCTTCGAGCCGGATGGTAATTAGTGTAATATTAATATAGTGGTATTAATATTGAAATGGCCTATGATGAACACTCCACGAAACGGTCCTCCTAAAGTAGAACGCCCGCAGCGTAGACGACAGCCACCTCAGTACTTAGAGGATTACGCTGCCAGTATACTACCTAGCCTTCTACAAACGGTAAACGCGGTAAAAGTAGAAAGTAAAATTATGTCCGACCCTATCAACCAGGATACCCCGACCACAGAGGCCCTAGTGGGTTCTAATGTAACTGACCAAGCTCACGGTGGGGACCAGGAGGGAACTGACACGACTTTACCCCCCGCCAAGACCGAAGAAGTAGTCCCCCAAGAGCTCCGGGAGGAAGACAACCCTCCAGAGATGGAACTCTGCACGGAACAAGATGAGGAGAGCGCCGAGGAGATAGAGCTCCAGGACTCCCCGCAGGGGAACGCATCCCCAACGGGTACTGCCAGGAGCGGATCACCTCAACCAGCATCTTCCCCCAGCGAGGCGGAGAGGATGCTGGCACAGGCGTTCCTCGCCAGCCTAGCAGCCTCTACGGAGCGTGATCGACTCCAAGCACAGACGCTTAGCGAGCGCGAACATTCTACCATTGAAAGAGAACGCCTCCAAGCGCAGCAACGGAGCGAAGAAGAGCGCATACGTCTGGAGCTGAGACGCCTTCAGACGGAAGAGAATATGGCAAGAGACCAGGCCGACACCCAGCGTGCCGCTGCCGGTGCCCAAAGAGAAGCAGATCTCACCAAGCGCGAAGCCGAGCGCGACAGACTACAAGCCGAGCGCGACAGACTACAAGCGCAGCTAATGGAGCAGCTGATCACCAGGGCAACACCCCCTCCCTCCACAAGGGGTTCCAGGGCCTCGTCAAGACACGGGTCAAGGGCACCCTCCCCTAACCGATTAAGCGACCCTGAGCCCGACCACCAGAGAGAGCCTATACCCCCCTCCGAACTCCTTCCCCGACCGGTCCAAGTGAGACCCAGCTACAAGGAAGGAACGGCGGACACCGCGGAGAGGCTAAATAGACGACTACAGGATCTAGAAGACC
The DNA here is from genome assembly GCF_963971535.1 of Notolepis coatsorum. Lineage (NCBI taxonomy): Eukaryota > Metazoa > Chordata > Actinopteri > Aulopiformes > Paralepididae > Notolepis > Notolepis coatsorum. The sequence continues at coordinate 80,697,172 of NC_140167.1, forward strand.
TGGCAGAGGAAGAAGAGGGAGAAGAGGAGAGTCAAGCCCGACAGCAGCACATTACTCCACAGGACCAGGAGGTCCAGTACAGCCCAGGCTATACCCCCGCGGCTCTGCGCTACAGACCCCCGACTCTATTCACGGGTGAGCATGACGCACGACCAGTCCCGAGGAATAGTACTTGGACCAGCGGGCCATGGTACCCTGCCGGTACCAGCCCACCGAGAGGCGTAAGAGGAGACTCGCCCAGGAGGCCTCTCTTCCAACGCTCACCGATGTGCCAGCCATCCACGGCGTCATACATTGGCACACCGACGTTTCCAGACTTCACCCATGAGAACCGAGCACAGTACACGGAGCTACGGATGTGCTTAGAGACAATGATGGTGGATGTAGCTGATGAACGCCACAAGTATGCTATCCTATTGAAGCACCTGAAAGTGCCCAGAGCGCACAACATAGCGCTGGCCTATGCCACCTCTACTACCCCATACACAGCGGCTCTAGCAGCACTAGACCAAAGATATGGACGTATATGGGATTACGTAATACAAGAGATAAGGCATATTGACCGCCTACCCCCAGCAACAGACAATCGCTCACTAGACGACCTGTCTATCAAAGTACAATCCCTGGTAGGGATGCTGGGGGCGCAACGAGAAAAGGGTATGCACGAACTATACGCAAACTCGAACGTCGAGAGGATTTTAGAGAAGCTGCCGCCCGCCCGACAGGAGCGCTTCAGGCGGCAAAGAGACCACCGTGATCCTAACGGTCCCGAGCCATCCCTCCTAGACCTAGCCGACTTCCTGGCGAGAGAAGTCAGCAGCCTACGGCTGGATACGTTCGTGCGGAGCACACCAAGCTCCAGAGAGGGACCTAGGAGAGCAAACGATGGCCGAAGATCGGTGACTGTCATGCACCAATCAGAATCAGTACCGAGCAGCAAGAACCACAGTACCCCCTCGACGAAAGAGAAGTGGAATATGGTGTGCCCGTACTGCGAGAAGGAACACTGGTTGTCACAATGTGACCTGTTCAAGAAGATGACCGCTGAAGAAGTGAGTCAATGGATAAAGTCCAACAGGCGCTGTTACCGATGTGCGCGCAGTCACATGGCAGCCGAGTGCCGCCTCAAGAAGAGGTGTAGTCGGTGTGACGGAGCCCACCTAGATGTCCTACACGACAGTAACAGAAGAAAGCCTGCACCATCCAGCAGCACAAAGGCAAGTGTTATGTACATTGACCCCGCTAGCAGCAGCGGCGCCCAGGTGCTCTTAAAGGTGGTCCGCGTAACACTGAGTTACCAAGATAAGGTCATGGACACTTACGCCGTCCTTGATGACGGGTCAGAGAAGACCCTTCTCCTCGCGTCCGCTGCGGCCCAGCTGGGGCTGCGGGGGAGCGAGAACCAGATGACGATTGGGACAATAAGAAGAGATCTAAAGACGATAAAGGGCGAGAATGTCTCCTTCACTATCGCAGCAAGCGGGCAGCCAGAGAGACGGTATAGGATTACTAATGCTTTCACCAGCCAAGAAATAGGACTATCGCAGTACACCTACCCCATCGCCAAGCTGATGGATAAATATGTGCACCTGCGTCAACTCCCTATCCCGCTCATAGACGGTGCCACCCCGACCCTGCTGATAGGCTCCGACCATGCAGACCTCATAGTCCCGATAGACCGGGTCCATACAGGACCCAGAGGTTGTCCTGCAGCAGTCGAGACCCGCCTAGGATGGACATTACAAGGCCCCCTCGCCAAGTCTCTTAACCGAACAGCAGCCACTAGCTGCCTCCACTCCGGAGCGACAGAAGAAGACACCACACTCCTGCAGCATGTCGAGAGGCTATGGACACTAGAGACAATGCCCTTTAAGAACGAAAGGAAAGACATTCGTTCTAAGGAAGATACATACGCTATAACCCTCCTCGAGCAAGGGACAAAGAGAGTCACAGTCAACGGAGTGATGAGATACGCAACTCCACTCCTGAGGCGAGAGGGAATGCCCACCTTTCACGCCACAAAAGAGGTGACGGAGCGGTATCTATTGAACACAGAGCGGCGCCTAGCCAAAGACCCCGCTCAAGAGGCTGTGTACCGCGCTGAGATTAACAAGCTAATCACAGCGGGACACATAAAGAAAATTGACATTAAAGAGGCTGATCAGACGACCGAATCATGGTACGTGCCGCACCACAAGGTCCACCACAACGGCAAGGATCGTATTGTGTTTAACTGCAGCTACCAGATCGGATCACAAAATCTGAATAAAGAGCTCTTGGCCGGCCCAACACTCGGCCCCTCTCTACTAGGCGTGCTACTACGCTTCCGCCAGGACAAGGTGGCTATCAGCGGATACATCAAAGGGATGTTCCTGCAGGTGAGACTAGTGGAGGAGGACAAGCCCCTGCTGCGGTTCCTATGGAGAGAAAGGATCGGAGATGAGCACCCAGCCATCTATCAATGGGAAGTCCTCCCTTTCGGAACCACATGCAGCCCATGCTGTGCTACGTTTGCACTACAAAAACACGTCGCAGAGGACCCAGCAGCAGATGAAAAGGTCCGACAAAGTGTGACAAATAGTTTCTACGTGGACAACTGTTTACAAAGCGTCTCGACGCCAGAAGAAGCCGAGGCTCTCCTACTCAAGCTCCGCGCCTCCCTGATCAAAGGCGGCTTTGATCTCAGGCAGTGGGCCAGCAGCGACCCGCGAGTATTGCGCAGCCTCTCCCCCGAGGACAAGGCAGCGAGCAGCGACACCTGGATGGCGACCATCCCAGGAGAAGCCCAAGAAATGACACTAGGACTAGTCTGGCGCTTCAAAACAGACTCGCTCCATTACAGACACAAACCCCTGACCAAGGAGCAGGGAAGGTCGACGGCAATACCGACCACCAGACGGAGTGTAAACAGAACACTCGCCAGACAATATGACCCGTTGGGATGTGTTCTACCTTACACCACCAGGGCAAAGATGATTGTAAGAGCGCTATGGGACAAGGACCAGGGCTGGGACGATCCCATACCCGAACACCTTGCATCCACATGGAGAGAGTGGGAGACGGAACTCCGCTCACTCCCAGGTGTTAATATACGCCGCAGCTACTTCCCACCCACAGTGAGGCCAGAGACATGCAAGATCGACCTGCACGTATTCAGCGACGCCTCCGAAGTAGCCTACGGTTCGGTGGCCTACTTGCGTGCCCGAGAGGAGGGAGGAGAAATACATACTGCTTTCATCCTGGCTCGCTCAAGAGTAGCCCCACGAAAGCAACAATCTATCCCGCGTCTAGAGCTCTGCGCAGCCCTAGCAGGAGCGCAGCTCGCCACGTTAATCCAACGTGAACTCACCATCCCGGTGCAAGGAACAATCTTGTGGTCAGACTCCACGACCGTACTCACATGGATCCGGTCTGATTCGTGCAGATACAAGGTCTTCGTGGGAGTCAGAGTCACCGAGATTCAAGAGTTAACAGAAGTAGCGAGCTGGAGGTATGTGGACACCAAACACAACCCAGCTGACGTCATCACCCGGGGAATGTCCCTGGATGACCTCACCCGTCACAACCTCTACAGTGACGGACCAGAGTTTCTCAAGCTCCCCGAAGAAGAGTGGCCTACACCCACCCCACGGGAGGCGAGTAAAGAGGAGGCCGAAAACAAGAAACCTATGTTCTGTGGATTGAACACACTCGTCTCCACAGACCCCGACATAGACGATTGCCTCACCCTACAGAGTGCGCAGCTAAAGACATTTCTGTGGCACCACCCAGAGGTTCAGCCCACGACTGACATTTCAGCAGCTGACTACGAAGAAGCAGAACTTCTTCTACTACAACGAGCCCAGAGAGACTCGTTCCCCGATGAGCTAGACTGTCTACAGGGAGCAAAGCCCGTCCCATCAGACAGCAGACTGCTCCACCTAGCCCCCGAGAGCGACGCCCATGGTCTCATCAGAGTGGGTGGTCGTCTGCGGAGAGCCCCGGACTTACCGGATGACGTCAAGTACCCGATAGTCTTGAACAGCCGACACAAGGTCACAGAGCTGATCATAAAGAAATACGACGAGGATGTGCACCACGCAGGGGCAGAGAGAGTCTTCGCGGAGATCAGACGTCTTTATTGGATACTGCAAGGGAGAGAAGCAGTGCGGCGCTTCCAGCGAACCTGTCTAGACTGTCGTAAGTGGCGAGCCCAGCCCAGTATACCCCGGATGGCTGACCTACCTCCCTGTCGCCTCCGACTCGGCGACAAGCCTTTTCACTCCACCGGTATGGACTGTTTCGGCCCGCTGTATATAAAGAAAGGAAGAGGAACCGAGAAGCGGTGGGGTATTGTATTCAAATGCATGACCACCAGAGCGATACATATCGAACTCCTTCCAACCATGAGCACAGACTCATTCCTTATGGCCTTCCGAAGATTCACATCACGGAAAGGAAAACCGTCTACATTATTGTCTGATCACGGGACAAACTTCAAAGGCGGAGAAAGAGAGCTGAGAGAGAGCTTCCAAGCTATGGGCCCAGAACTTAAGACCCACCTCGCTCCATCCCAGATTGACTTCCAGTTTAATCCCCCGAACGCACCTCACTTCGGTGGAACTTGGGAACGAGAAGTACGTTCTATAAAGACAGCCCTGTACGCCGTGCTTGGGGCCCAGACCGTGGCGGAAGAAGTCCTAATGACAGTCCTCACGGAGATCGAGGGAGTATTGAACTCAAAGCCCCTCGGTTACGTCTCAAGTGATGTAGCAGATGTCGACCCAGTCACCCCCAACACACTCTTGATGGGGCGGCTGGACCCCGCGCTACCCCAGACAATGTACAGGCCTGAAGAAGCGAACGGCCGAAGAATGTGGAGGTACAGTCAAGTACTGGCTGACAAGTTTTGGAACAGCTTCCTACTCCACTACCTACCGTCTCTACAGACCCGCCAGAAATGGGTAAAAGAGAGAGACAATTTGACAGAAGGAACAGTCGTCATGATTATCGACCAGTCACTACCCCGAGCTATGTGGCCGGCTGGCCGCGTAAGCAAAGTGATCACCGGTGCCGATGGAAAGGTCCGAGCAGCTGAAGTGCTCGTCCAAGGGCGGACCTACACCCGACCCGTGGCGAGGCTAATAGAACTGCCAAGGCTCCCCGATACTATCGATGACGACCATGACCCCATGACTTTGTGAACTGACTGACCCTCACAGCGGACATTGAGTAGTGGACAGTGCGGTTAATCTGTCTCTGCTTAGCTAATTAGGTGGGACTAATTAGGGGGCGGCTGTTACGAAGGATCAGATTAAACCGAATATATATATTTATTTATTGATATATATTGAATAGTATTTGTATATCGTTTGATATCCCTTGTATATTCCTTGTACATATACACGGAATATCCCTTTAGCCTACTATAGCCCATAATAGTTCATTCTCTTATTGGACAAAAGGACCAGGCGCCAGGGGACCAGCCCCTGACGTCAAGTTCAAAGGTACCGACGAGACATGTCCGTACTAGCCCCGGCTCCGCTCAGGGATACGGCTACCGAAATGAGAGTGGCACTATTTGTTCACCGTGCATATAAATATGGCGCAAGTAAATGTAGAAGACCCTTAGTCCTTTACCCTTCTACCCAACTAAGTAACAGAACGTGAAGCCTCACCCACGATACCGCGTGCGGTGTAGTATGGCCTGTTTGGCCTTAGAATAGCATCGAGACCTCGTGCGAATTAATAGCTGAATTGTCAGAGTTTGGCACTGTACCGTCGAGTGCGACGTATTTCTATTAAGTAATAATAGTCTATCGTGTATGGTGCATCGTGCGGTTAGAGTTCTAAAGTGACCAGCATCTCCAACGCTTCCTCGTGTTATCTAGAGTCTTAACCAGGCTGGGCCGACCACATGGCGCCTTCATCCGAGGAGATCTAGACGAGGACCGAGGGACATGTACACTGGATTACCTACCCGACGACTGCTGAGCCCTATGCGGCTGGAATATATTTGCTTTGGTACTGTGATTTGTGGAGCGGATAATCGCCGACGCCTGTGAGTGTTGGATTTACCCCCGAGAGGAGTCAAGTTGAGTCGGCGCTCAGAGAGACTGAGGTCGCCTAGCTTCTTCTTCATTGTGGAGCTACAGCCTACAAGAGAACCAAGGTGTATTCATCTGCGGATCAAGAGTCTACTGCACTGTCTTCTGTACTTGAAGTCTCCCTAGATATCGTTGACCAGACGGTCTACTACCGACGGCTCTCCTACCCCCCCTACCGGCTTACAACCGGGAGGACCCCTTCCAGAATATCCTGCTATATCATTAAGTGTACCATAGATCTAATTCCCTAAGAGCCAGGTTGTATACTTGCTTCCTGCGTAACCAGAGATTGGACATTCAGTGTTGATTTGCCTACGAGTACTCATTTGCCTTACAAGTGCATTCAAATCATAAATGTAATAGTAAATATCATATGTACCTGTTGCTATATTAAATATTTGATTATTACCTTTGTGTGGAACCGATTTCATTGTGGGAAAGTGTTCATCATATTTAGATATCGTGTACTGTATGGCCAGTAGTTAAAGTACATAAAGCGGTAGTGGTTTAATGATACCATACTTATCAATACAGTCAGGGAATTGTACCCCTCAGTTACAACTATGAACTAGCAGAACTACATAAACATCACTGTAAAACAATAAAACTAGATGGCATACAGATGTAGAGCAGGGGAAGACATTCTGAGACGGCGGGTCCGGGAATCGAACTCGTGTCCCCCAGATCCGTGACGAGCACGGTTTTCCCCGACGCAGAAATAGCGCCGAGATATGCGGTGAGCTACGGGAGCTCCCCGGATGGAGGACTTTCACTTGTAGAACAATGTTCTACCACATTGTGGCCCGTTTCTCAGCTGTATCCAATCGCTTTTTGTCAATAAAACGCCTATAGCAAGTAGCGTGAAAATCTCCAGGAACATTGGCAAACTCGATCTATAAACAATGTTTGTATGTCTCCGCAATGGCATGATTCTCGCCTGGCAAGTTAAGCCACCGTTCGACGCAGTTTATATATGTATCCCACCGTGTCTGTGTAAAATCTTGTACACTTTCTTTCTGAACGGACGGGAGATGCATATAACATTGTGTAGAAACCTTTTTAACTGACAATTTTCGTCCTCTTGTGTACTCGTCGAGATGTACTCCGTGGATGCCATGCTGTCTGTTTACACACATTTGTTGTCGTCCGTAACCTGGCAACAAAGCGGCTGATATTGGTCGACCAAAGTATCCGTTCGCGAGGAAAGATCTAGTCCCGAATTAAAATTATAATTGCGAAAAACCGGCAGGATTGTAGATGGAGAACTTCTTATTCCTAAATCTACACCAATAGATCTTTCAACCAGAGTAACAAATTCGTAGTTCCCCATGGTGGGAACGGGATGAAATGAAAAAGGGGTTCACCTTATGACCTATAAACCCCTTCTCCTCTCCTCTCCTCTCTTCTCTTCTCCTCTCTTCCTCTCGTCTTCTCTCCTCTCCTCTCCTCATCGCCTCCTCTTTTCTTATCCTCTTCTCTCCTCACTTCCGCTCCTACCATATCTTCTCATCTCCTCTCCTCATCTCCTCTCCTCCTCCCCTCATCTCCTCTCTCCTATCTTCCTTGCATCTCCTCGCATCTCCTCTCCTCTCCTCTCCTCTCCTCTCCTCTCCTCTCCTCTCCTCTCCTCTCCTCTCCTCTCCTCTCCTCTCCTCTCCTCTCCTCTCCTCTTCTCTCCTCTCCTCTCCTCCTCTGCCTCTGAGCATTGTACTAGCTGCTGCTGGGATACCAGCGTGGCAAGGTGACCTAAAAGACTCTAGAGTGCAGCATTAGTCATTGCTCAGCCCAAATGTAACGTGTTCCTCTTGTAAACCTGTAAACTGAAGGAGGAGATGCTGCTCACTTTAATGTCTCTGGAACGAGACAAGGACCACAATACAGTCACAAACCCTCCACATGCAACTTACATACACTGTCCCCAGACACAACTTACACACACTGTCCCCACACACACAACTTACACACACTGTCCCCACACACACAACTTGCACACACTGTCCCCACACACACAACTTGCACACACTGTCCCCAGACACACAACTTGCACACACTGTCCCCCAGACACACAACTTGCACACACTGTCCCACAGACACACAACTTACACACACTGTCCCCAGACACACAACTTAGGCCCCGTTTAGACGGAAACGCTAGCAGGTGAATCCGCAAAAATATTTTTTCGGATGTGCCTTTCGTTTATACGGAAACGGCGTTTTTACGGGGTGAAACCGCAAAAAAGTGAGACTACCTTCCAGGGTGGAATTCCTAGAAACGCAAAAGCTTTGCGCTCTCGTCTAAACTGTAAAACCGTATAAATCTGTTAAAACGATGACGAAAGGGTTGTCACGGCTCTGGTCGCGCGTACTGCTTACGTTACAGGTAGCAGGTATGTGCCAGTAGCCGAGACGTAAACAAAGCAAGTATGTCTGACTATTATCAACGGAGATCACCTGAAGGCTACATTGGCAGTACTTTTAACCCTTTCACTGCCACACGACAGAAGGTTAACCCTTTACTATCACACAACCGGCTGTCGTGTGGCAGTGAAAGGGTTAAATACACAAGAATCTGTCCCGCGGCGTGAGTGGACCCACTGTCTGTGAGTGACTCTGCTTTGGTACAATCACATTCCCCATCCACAGTCTGCGAATCAGAGGCAGAGTAGGGCGGGTCTTCACAGCACGTCATGTGACATATGCGCCAATCGTGTGACAGCGGGGCTCCGTCGTTATAGCGTCGTCTGCATGGAGAATTCCACCCCAAAACGCTCGTCTAAACGTAAAATTAAAAGTGAAACCGCAAGATGACTTTTGCGGTTTCTGTTCACAAAACGCTTGTCTAAACGTAGCCTTACACACACTGTCCCCACACACACAACTTACACACACTGTCCCCACACACACAACTTACACACACTCTCCCCACACACACAACTTGCACACACTGTCCCCACACACAACTTACACACACTGTCCCCACACACACAACTTACACACACTCTCCCCACACACACAACTTACACACACTGTCCCCACACACACAACTTACACACACTCTCCCCACACACACAACTTACACACACTGTCCCCAGACACACAACTTACACACACTGTCCCCAGACACACAACTTACACACACTGTCCCCAGACCTACCCAAGTATACCCGAGTGCCGCCGGCGATCAGATGTGGAAAAAAGCGCCCCCTATCGTCTCCCAGATGACATAAGGGATTTTGGAATGGACTCAATGAAAATGGATGGGGGAAAAAATCCTGTACACGGCGATTATCCGTGCGCGGCTCGAATGTGCTTGCGTGCACGTATAATATTGATCATCTGGCGTTTATTTGAAAACGATTCATAAATAGGCAGACAAATATCAACGTTATGGAATATTCCAGTAAAAGACGATTATCATAGAATGGTCCAGAATGGACTGTTTTTTACCTCAAAACGGGTGCTTTTCAAAATGCTCTCAAACGGAAATGAAGCGATAAAAAACCAATCTGCCTTGACAGCACTGACTGGAAAAGGATTCTTTGATAAGCGACGGGCAGATTAGACACATAGCCATAATTTAAAACATAGATTAGGCGATATTAAGCGTAACATTGGCGCCGATGGTGGCATTGAAGCGCTAACTCTGGCGCCACCTCGTGGCACTGAAAGTGTTAATTGGACAAGTACAATTTTTTCCAAAATTTTGGATAAAAACGGGAGCTTGGAGATAGGCCTGAAATTAGAGAGGACAGAGGCGTCCAGGCTAGGCTTTTTAATAAGCGGTTGCACCACATCATGTTTAAAATGTACAGGTATATCACCTGCAAGCAGGGCCGCCTCAGGGGGTGTGCGAGCAGTGCGGTCGCACAGGGCCTCGCGGGAAGGGGGGCCTTGCACAAAAATAAATAAATAAAAAAATATTTTTTATTTGTTATTTTTTATTTATTATTTTATTTTGTATTTTTTTTTTTTTTTGCGAGGCCCCCCTTCCCGCGAGGCCCTTTTTCATCACAGACTTAAAATCTAGTTTTGCTTATATGCTTATATATTTCACATTAGACACGTTTGTAGAATGTGTCTGACTTGTTCCTGGCTCTGCGGCTCTGCAGACTGCAGATACACTATTGGAGCTCTGGGGCTCTGCAGCAGACATACTATTGGTTTCAACAAAAGGAGGGGTTACATGTGTACAGTCGGCCGGCGTGCATCAGCTGCGTCTGACTATTTCGCGCGTGCAGCATTGGAGGTTATGCCAGCCAAGACGAAGAGGATGGTCGTTCGGCAGATGGACTGAAGATGAAAGTTGTTGCATGGTAGAAAGTTCAGTCAGACTAGCCATGTCGGCTTAGCTAAAGGCAGGGACAGCTAGTTAGCTTTAGCTACGTTATAATATCGAGTGCTAACGTGTGGTTCAGTCGGGATAGCCATGTCGGCTAGTAGCTTAGCTAAAGGCTAACTAGCGTTAGCTAACCTAGAGAGAGTGCGTGCAGCATTGTTATGCCAAGATGAAGAGGACGGTCGTTCGGCAGATGAACTTCGTCAACTCCACGCGGTTGTCTCCATCCTCTTGGACGTTTGGTGAGTTTTTAATGCACTCTATTCTATTCCCGCCATGGAGATCTCTCTCTCTCTCTCTCTCGGGCCGGCTAGCTATCGTGGCTACGTTATGTTGGCTAACATTATGTGGAGCCAGCGGGCCGGCTAGCTATCGTAGCTGACGTTCTGTTGGACCAGCGGGCCGGCTAGCTATCGTAGCTAACCTTATGTTGAGCTAGCGGGCCGGCTAGCTATCGTAGCTAATGTTATGTTGAGCTAGCGGGCCGGCTAGCTGTCGTAGACGTTATGTTGAGCCAAGCAGGCCGGCTAGCTAACGTAGCTAACGTTATAATGAGCCAAGCGGGCCGGCTAGCTAACGTAGCTAACGTTATATTGAGCCAAGCGGGCCGGCTAGCTGTCGTAGCTAATGTTATATTGAGCCAAAGCGGGCCGGCTAGCTAACGTAGCTAACGTTATATTGAGCCAAAGCGGGCCGGCTAGCTAACGTAGCTAACGTTATATTGAGCCAAAGCGGGCCGGCTAGCTAACGTAGCTAACGTTATATTGAGCCAAATGGGACGGCTAGCTGTCGTAGCTAACGGTGTGTACCTGGTGTCAGTACCTGGCTACTCTATTTGCAGTTAGCCTCCTTAGCTGATGTCGGCCGTTGGCTCCTTGCTACTTTGTTTTCTCTGGTATAGATCCTCTTCTCTTTGGATTTAAGTGTTGATCTTTGTCCTTTTGGATCTATGTATATTTATGTTGCCTTTGAAGTTATCTTTTCCTTCTGTTTTGTTCTTCCATTAAAAGTTGAATATCCTTTAGGGGCTCATCTTAGCTGTCTTGCTTATCTCTCTCTCTCTCTCTCTCTCTGTCTGGACCACAGACTCATCTCTCTCTCTGGACCACAGACTCTCTCTGTCTGGATCATCACAGACTCTCTCTCTCTCTCTCTCTCTCTCTCTCTCTCTCTCTCTCTCTCTCTCTCTCTCTCTCTCTGAGCATTGCATTGCTTATAGTTGTCAATTGTGTCTACTGTGTTTGTAGCAGAGCAACCATACCTGAAGCCTTGTAAACAAAGACATCAACACTAGAGTGTGTACTTCTATCTACACAGTACAGCCAAAGCATTCCCATTGCTAGGCAAAAACTCCACCTGTTTTCTACACTGCTTCTTCCCTTGCTGGATTTTCTGCATTACTGCCACTTGTACATGTGTGTTGTGGAGAAATTTGTACAGTGTTACAAAGCGATAACACTGTATATTGACTGTAGAACGGGAGCTCTCTCTCTCTCTCTCTCTCTCTCTCTCTTGCTATATGTTGACTGTATCATGCCCAGCCTCGGGCAGCGCTATTATTTAAGAATATATTGACTGTATGAAAAAATAAAAATAAAAAATAATAATAATAATTTACCTCGCGTTTCAATCTCGCACAGGGCCTCACATTTCTCCCAGGCGGCCCTGCCTGCAAGGCTGTTGTTCATAATTGTTAGGACATTTGGTCCTATAAACCTGCTGACCTCTTTGATAAGGTGAGGGGGGAGGACGTCTAGGGGGGAGCCTGAGGGCTTCATATGGGTAATAATTTCCTCTAGCTGAGCAAGGGACACATGCTCAAACTGGCTAAAGGTGGCAGGGCAGGTGACAGTAGTAGTAGAATGGTCACATGTAGGGGTGGACGTGCTAGCTCTAATGTTGGCAACTTTTTCAATAAAAAACTGAATAAAAAGCTCACATGTTTTAGTGGAAGCTTCAAGACAAACAGGCTGGGGGACATCAAGAATATGATTAATCGTTTTAAAAAGAACACGAGGCTTGTGGCAGTTGTTTAAAATGATAACAGAAAAATGCTTTGTTTTTTCAGCCTTAACAGTTTGCTGATATCTACACCAGCTGTCCCTCAGAATGTCGAAAGACACCTGCAGCTTGTCCTTTTTCCACTGTCGTTCAGCCCTCCTGCACTCTCGTCTGGCTTCACGAGTGCTGTCGTTCAACCAGGGCTCAGGTTTAGGTTTGGAGCGCCTGGTTTTTAATGGAGCGACGGTATCAAGGATCTCCAGACAGGTGGAGTCAAACCTGGTTAATTCCTCCCTGTTAACACACACGGGGCTAGCTGAGCTAGTTACAGTAGCGCTAGTAAAAGCGGACGAGAAAAGTACAGCAGTGGAAGGGTTAAACATACGGCATCGGCGGGCCGGTGCAGATGGTTTGTCAATACAGCATGGGAGAGCTACATCAAATAAAACAGGCATGTGGTCAGAGAAAAAAGCATCACAGACTTCAATATTAGAAACGGGTAGACCATATGATAGGACAAGATCAAGTGTGTGCCCGTGTTCTTGTGTGGGACCAGACACAGACTGCACAAGATCGAATGAGTCAATAAGATTTAAAAAGTCTCTAGCCAACGGCCTAGAAGGACAGCACACGTGTATGTTCATGTCACCCAGGATTAAGACGCAGTCATATTTAGGCATAATTTCAGCCAAGAAATCAGAGAAGTCAGTGATGAAGTGCTTATTGTATTTTGGGGGTCGGTAAATCACAGCGCACAGTACAGGGGGATAGCGACCCAGTTCAAACATGTTCAGCTCAAAGCTGGAGAATGAGACCGATGACAGTTCTTTACAGTCAAAGTTTTGCTTGAACACGGTTGCAATTCCCCCTCCTCGGCCAGTCGTCCGTGGAGCGCTAAAATACGTGCATGCAGGTGGCAAAAGTTCAGAAAAAGAGCTTGACTCACCAACGCTCTGCCAAGTCTCTGTGATGCACAGGAAATCCAAGTTACGGGTGGTGAAGAAGTCGTTCAAGATAAAAGTCTTATTTGCTAGCGATCTAGCGTTTACCAGGGCTATCCTGGCGGGAGCTGGGACTGGCCGAGCCGTCCGAGATGCCCGGGCCAGAGGCCTGAGGCTGCGGGGGGTTTACCACTCCTCTGTGGAGTCGGGGAGAACAGAGGCGGCTGCGGGTATGAAACTCCTCAACCCCGCCGGTGATGACGACAGGTACCAGCCAGGTGCCGACAGGCTCCAGAGAGCGACGGGAAACAGCAGAGTGATGGTTCGATCCATATCCAGTCAATAATATAGACCCGGGAGAAAGTTTCAGGGAGGCTTTTAGCTTCACCAGTCGGCTGCTGCGTTTACCTCGGCGTCTGAGACGCCTCAGCCGGGGAGGAGGAGCCGATGGCCGGTAGAGGTGAGCCGGTATTCCTGCCAGAAGCGGCAGAGGAAAAGTTTTATGTCCCAGATCAAACTTGGCCAGATTTTCACTAGCAAGCCGGATATCAAGCAGTGCTTGGCGATCATAAACCAGTAGAGAGTTGAAATTTTTCGTGACAAATGACAAAACCAGTACAAACACGAACAGAACTGACAGCGGCAGACGGCAAGCCACACACACAGGCGCCATCACTTTCCTGTGCTCAAACTCAATTTACCTGGGGGCCGCTGAAGGTAGAGTCTGGGTGAGGCTGGGCCGCATCAAATATTCCACAAAAAAAGGGTTTCAAGTATTCCAAAAAAAAGTACAACTCATCCAATCTTCTCAATCTTTAGCAATAACATTTCAGAACATGAACAGTTCTTCAGAACATGAACGGTTCTTCAGAACATGGCTTCTCAGTGGTGTCAGTGGACTCCACATGCAGCTATGGAAATGCACTGTGCATTTTTTTATTCTATCACAAAGCTGTTTAATCAAATCACCAGCCAGTATTTCAGTTATTCTGGTTGCTGTGCTATCTGATGGGGATTTGCTTTTGTTTGCCTTCAAACATGGTCTCCATCACTTCAGTCATACATTATTTTATTATGTATGCATCAGAGAGAGATAATGGCTTCTTGTGTTTAGCCAACACCCATGCCAGTGAGTAAGGACTTGGTTGCTTTTTCTCGTTGTGACATATATTTAACAATAATTCTGCTTGCAGCTTGATATGATTTCATTCCATTTATTTTTGTGGTTCTTAGCACTGAATTTTGAGGGAAGGTTGTATCAAAATAACTGTTTTGTTTCGTAGTGGTGTTTCAAATTGCCACTCTTCACAAGAGCTACCGTTTCTTGGCATATTAGTCACATTGGTTTGGTGCTGGGACTCTAGCCCCTTTCGTGACTGCGATGCAAGCCAGCGGCTTTAATACACAGTCACTGGCTCCCACATTACTAACCATGTTAATGTGCACCTCAAGCACTGCTTAAAAGCTCGCGGTGGGTCCAAAATATATCACATAGACATTTCAAAGGTACCCACCGTTGCATTAGGGTTTCACACACACACACGCGGCGGGGTTTGTAAGCTCGGCGTTGCTAATAAACATTTTAAATCATTTTTATAAACTGGTCAACACTGCTCAAAACGGCTGTATTTCCGTATTTGGCTGCCTGGTGCGCCATCACAGCGTATGCGCATCATGCACCCAACGCCGGAAATACAGCCGTTTTGAGCAGTGTTGACCAGTTTATAAAAATGATTTAAAATGTTTAATATGTTTAATATAATCCATTTTTGTGGCTCTTAGTCTCTGACTGGTTGGCCACCCCTGCAGTAGAGGGTTAAGGCCGCCTGAGTCGGGCGTACCATGAGCGGACTGGTGGACTGTACTACTATAGGCAGCGCAGTATCTGTGATCTCCTAATAAAACAATTCATTCGAATAATATAAGCCTACTGCGTTCATTCATTACGCATGTAGACTATACAGTACTGCGTGCGCGCGTGTGTGTGTGTGTGTGTGTGCACCCGCGCGCTGCGGCAGGTTGCCACGAGCTGTATATAATGATAACAATACCTTAATCTAATCTCATTTTGATTGGTCGCAAAGCGATTCCGCTACCTATATCGGCCACCATTTCCACACGACTTGAACTGAAATAACACAACAGTGTACAGAATAATCTGATTGGACGAGGAAGAGGTCACGAACAGCTCCTACTAAACAGAAGGGTCATCTTGAGGACGTGGTCAGGAACAGCTCCTATGTCTATGTGTGTGTGTGTGTGTGTGTGTTTGTGTGTGCATGTTTGTCTATGTGTGTGTGTCTGTGTGTGCATGTCTGTATGTATGCGTGTGTGTGTGCGTGTGTGTGTGTGTGTGTGTATGTGTGTGCATGCGTGTGTGTCTGTCTGTCTATGTGTGTGTGTGTGTGTATGTATGTGTGTGTGTGTGTGTGTGTGTGTGTGTGTGTGTGTGTGGTGTGTGTGTGTGTGTGTGTGTGTGTGTGTGTGTGTGTGTGTGTGTGTGTGTGTGTGTGTGTGTGTGTGTGTGTGTGTGTGTGTGTGTGTGTGTGTGTGTGTGTGTGTGTGTGTGTGTGTGTGTGTGTGTGTGTGTGTGAGAGAAAGAGAGAGAGAGCGACAGTAGTTGTCTCTGTGTGGGTGAGGAGTCCTGGGGTTCATTCAATGAAGTGGAACATTCACGCTGTCACCCCCCGATGGAGAGATAGAGGAGATAGAATGAGAGGGAGAGAGTGAGAGAGAGAGAGAGAGAGAGAGAGAGAGAGAGAGAGAGAGAGAGAGAGAGAGAGAGAGAGAGAGAGAGAGAGAGAGAGAGAGAGAGAGAGAGAGAGAGAGAGACATGTTGTATGTTACATTTAAGTGTTGTTATCAATGCCGGTATGTTGTATGTTACATTGATACTGTATGTTGTTATTGATGCTGGTATGTTGTATGTGTGTATTAGTATTGTAACTAGGGTTGGATGCCGAACTCATGTTAGATCAATCGGTGCCACATTTCGGTATCTTGAGAGCAGGTAGATTAAGACCCACCCAGGTAGAAAATAATCCAATGACGCACAATTGTCATTTCATAATAGACACAGACCAGTGCAGACATTAAATCTTAGAATCTATGACATCTAGCTATTCAACCCTTTTCAACAGCCCTGTGACAACTCTAGAAGCTATGACATCTAGCTATTCAGCCCTGCGTTCACAGTCCTGTGACAACTCCTCTTGCAAGTCGCGCTGTTTGCAGTGAAAACTCTTTGCGTCCTCACCATTCCTGTATTCCCACATTGCGGTAAAACCATAACCTCTTACCACATCATGCCCATGCACGCACGTTGTGGCACTTTGCGAGTGTCTACCGGCTCGGGCTGCATTTTACGCTGAACATATAATATACTGTTTGAAACATCTATTTGCCACCATTCGAACGCCACCTCACTCTACCAATTCCGTGCCTCGGTTCTCGAGTTACATGACGATATGTCAGGCGAGCGTCTTTTTACGCGCCGCGCCTCAAATGACCACGTCGGACAATATGGGCTTGAGAACTGACCAATTACCGCTGATGGCGAAAATGATTGGTCAGTGATGTAGCCAACGAGTGTCCGCTTCCAACGATACCCCACGTGAGGGGGTGCAAATATAGGAAGTAGGTGAAAGTTGACGAGCGAAAATGAGAAGTGACTTCAGAACGCGGTGGATGGCAGAAATGGATTTTGGACCTGTACTACACAAGACTTCAGGCTATGGAACCGCAGTGTTTTCCAGCTCATACCTCTATGCTGGAATAATGGAATATGGAATCTTGCAACCCCTAAAGAAAAATGTACACAAGTTCAACTCAAGTTCAAACCTCTGTTACTGTAACTGAGGGGTACAATTCCCTGACTGTATTAATCAAGTACTGATATCATTGAATCACTACCGACTTGTACATTACTGGCCAACACCGTACAAAGGTATTCTAGATGACGACACTCGCACAATAACAGGTTTTCCACACAAAATACTAGTTTACAATATTTATTACGTAAAAGAGATATGGTATTACATTACTTTGGTCAATTGCGCTTATAAGGCAAATAGAATGTGCAGTCAAATCAATAGTGAATATTAAGGTAATTATCTAGGGATCTTCTGGGAAAGGGTGTACTACCGGTTGTAAGCCAGCAGAGGGGGCCAAAGCTCTATGCAAGTCCAGGGTTCAAGGGGGCGATGTCACCCTTGTGGCAGCGGGGAAAGCAGTGGTGATCCCAGGGTGCGCTCCGCGCAGATGAGAGCCGTCGAGCCTCTGTTACGACAGAGACAGGCTTGAGTGATGGTCTCACGGGCAGGTGTAAATCCCACAGCAGCAGCGGGGCAGACGGTTCTGCTCCAGCCGCCACAGTCAAAGCACTGAAGAATAATCCTTGCCGGAAAGTGGCTCTGCTGGCGGGGTAAATCCTCCGTGTTGCGCTGTAGTGCGCGGTGGTTCAGAGTTGAACTTGACGTTGGTCTCTCCTATTTGCACGCGGCTATAAGTGCTCTGTATAGACGCACAATTACTCACTCCACGTGGTCTTTGACTCGTAATGAAGGTTTACTAATATATAGAGAACGATACGACAAACAGACGTATTTAGGATAACACGATTCTATCTTGGGCGATACGAGCCCTGCTATACCGCACGTTACGTAGTGGGTAAGGCTTTACTTGGTAACTGAACCAGACTGAACTGAAGGCGAACTGAAGAGGAACTGCAAGGGGGGTTCTACATTTCTTGCGCCATATATATATGTACCGTGAACAAATAGTACCTATCTCATCTCTGTCGCCTCTCGGTCTCGTAGCCGTGGGCGAAAGCGGGCATGTTAAGACAAGTCCGAGGCGGTAGCTTTCAAGTCCGCTCGAGGGGGCAAGGCTTTACTCGGTGCCTGGCGCCAGGGGATCGCTTCCAATAGAGGAATGAATATTATGGTCTGTCCTGCTAGACTAAAGGGATATTCCGTGCATATTGTACAAGGAATATACAGGGGATATCAAACGATATGCAGATATTATACATGGGATCTCAGGCAATAAATATATATATTCGGTTTAATCTGACCCTTTGTAACAGCCGCCCCCTAATTAGTCCCACCTAATTAGCTAAGCAGGGACAGATTAACCGCACTGTCCACTACTCAATGTCTGTGAGGGGTCGGGCAGTTCACAAAGTCAGGGGGTCATGGTCGTCATTAGGCAAGTCGGGGAGCCTTGGCGACTCGATCAGCCTCGCCACGGGTCGGTTGTAGATCCGCCCTTGGCCGAGCACTTCTGCCACTCTGACCTTTCCGTCGGTACCAGTGGCCACTTTGCTTACGCAGCCGGCCGGCCACGCAGCTCGGGGTAGTGACTGGTCTATGGTCATGACGGCTGGACGGGATGAAGGGGGGCTTAGGAGGAAGCGGCCTGAGACTGCTTTGATCTTGGCTTGGCTGTGCTTTCTCCTCCTCCGTCTGTTTCTCTTGTTCGCTCTGTACCCCGTGTGAGGAGGGGCCGGTCCCGGCCGCCCCGTCAAGGAGTCGCTTGGGGTGCTGGGTTCGAGGTTAGCTACGTCTGGAGCGCAGCTGAGGGGGGTGGAGTTCCGAACTCCCTCTGGTACCCACGGTTCTCTCACGGGCCTCTCGCTTAATGTCAATAGCCTCTGCTGTACGGGGGAGAGGCCGGTGTCTTCTTCTGTCTCTCTGGAGTGGAGGCAACTAGTGGCTGCTGTTCGGTTGGGAGATTTAGCGAGGGGCCCTTGTAATGTCCATCCTAGGCGGGTCTCGACTGCTGCAGGACAACCTCTGGGTCCTGTATGGACCCGGTCTATCGGGACTATGAGTTCTGCATGGTCGGAGCCTATCAACAGGGTCGGGGTAGCGCCGTCCATGAGCGGGATAGGTAATTGGCGCAGGTGCACATATTTATCCATCAACTTGGTGACAGGGTAGGTGTACTGCGAGAGTCCTATTTCTTGGCTGGTGAAAGCATTTGTGATCTTGTACCGTCGCTCTGGCTGCCCGCTTGCTGCGATAGTGAAGGAGACATTCTCGCCCTTTATCGTCTTTAAATCTCTCCTTATTGTCCGAATCGTCATTTGGTTCTCGCTCCCCCGCAGTCCCAGCTGGGCCGCAGCGGACGCGAGCAGAAGGGTCTTCTCTGACCCGTCATCAAGGACGGCGTAAGTGTCCATGACTTTGTCCCCGTGGCTCAGGAGCACTCTGACCACTTTGAGGAGCACACGGGGGGTCCCGCTGTGCTGGGGGTCTATGAGGAGCACTCCTGTCTCGGGTGGTGACGTAGACTCTATATGGTACGAGTCGCACCTTGTCCGCCAGTGTCTGCCGTAGCAGTCGGGACAGAAGGGAGCGGTCTGGTGGAACTTTGGTTCTGGTGCCACCGCCTCGGCGTGGTACATGACCGCGACGGGCCCACTCTGTTGTCCTGGGTGACGCTTGTTGATGTCGTGCAGGACCTCCAGGTGGGTGCCACCGCACCTGCTGCACTTTTTCTTCAGGTGGCACTCAGCTGCTAGGTGGCTGCGCGCGCAGCGGAAGCAGCGGCGGTGGTCCTTGACCCACTGGCTCACATCCTCCGTGGTCAGCTTCTTGAATTCCTCGCACTGATGGAGCCGATGTTCTCCCTCACAGTACTGGCACTCAATCTTCCACTGGTCCTCTTTCGTCGAGGGGGTGTTGCGGTTGGAGTGCTGCGGTACTGCTTCGGCTTGGTGCATAACAGTCACCGATCTTCTTCCATCATTTATTCTCCTGGTTCCTTCTCTGGAGCCAGGGGTGCTCCGTCCGAATGTATCTAGCCGTAAGCTGCTGACTTCTCTCGCCAGGAAGTCGGCTAGATCGAGGAGGTTCGGTTCGGGGCCATTAGGGTCTCGGTGGTCTCTCTGCCGCCTAAAGCGCTCCTGTCGGGCGGGCGGTAGCTTCTCCAAGATCCTCTCTACATTTGAGTTGGCGTATAGTTCATGCCTACCCTTTTCCCTCTGCGCTCCCAGCATCCCTACCAGGGACTGCACTCTGATGGACAGGTCGTCCAGTGCTCGATTGTCTGTGGCTGGGGGTAGGCGGTCAATATGCCTTATCTCTTCTATCACGTAATCCCATATACGTCCATATCTCTGGTCCAGCGCTGCAAGGGCCGCTGTGTATGGTGTCGAAGAGGAGGCGTAGGCCAGCGCTATATTGTGCGCTCGCGGTACTTTCAGGTGCTTCAGTAATATTGCATACTTGTGGCGTTCATCAGCGACATCCACCATCATTGTCTCTAGGCACATCCGGAGCTCCGTGTACTGTGCTCGATTCTCATAGACGAAGTCTGGGATTGACGGCGTGGCAATGTATGACGCTGTGGGTGACTGATACATCGGTGAGCGTTGGGGGAGAGGCCTCCTAGGCGAGTCTCCTCTTGCGTGTCGTCTTGGGCTGGTACTTGGTGGGTACCGAAGGTCGGGTACCCAGGTGCTGTTCCTCGGGGCTGGCGGTGCGTCAAACTCACCCGTGAGTTGAGTCGGGGGTTTGTAGCGCAGGGCCTCGGGGCTGACTTCTGGGCTGTACTGGACCTCCTGGTCCTGAGTACGTGGCTGCGGGTCGGGGCTGTACTGGGCCTCCTGGGCCAGAGCACGTTGCTGCTGGTCGCCTTGACACCCCTCCTCTTCCTCCTCCTCTTCCTCTGCTAGGACCTGGAGTCGTCTGCTCAGTCTCTCGGCGTGGTCCGGTTCCGTTACCCGGTTGCTGGGTCTCGTATGGACCGGCTGGGGAGGGGGTTCGGAGACGTGAACAGGATCCTCCTGTAGGCGGGGTGAAGGGGGGCTTCGTCGGGTAGGGGAATGTGTCCTAGACCCGTGTCTGGACGACCTCTGAGAGCTCCGTGCGGAGTGAGGGGGTGTCGCCATGGCAACCAGTTTGTCCATCAGCTCCGCCTGCATCCGGTCGCACTCTGCCTCGCGCCGGGCATGGGCTGCGTCGCGCGCGGCTTCGCACTGGGCATTGGCGATGTCGCGCTGCGCATTGGCGCTGGCCTGGGCAGCGTCGCGCTGTGCGTTGGCGACGTCGCGCTGGGCACTGGCGCTGGCATGGGCGGCGTGGAGCTGTGCATTTGCGGCGTCGGCGCGGCTTCGCTCGATGTTCTCTTCTGTCTGGAGGCGTCTGGTCTCCAGCCTTATGCGGTCGTCTTCGCTCCTTTGTTGCGCCTGGAAGCGCTCTCGCTCACCTGCGTAATGTTCGCGCTCGCACGTCTGTTGCGCTTGAAGTCGATCGCGTTCGGTGGAGGCTGCCAGGGTGGCGATGAGTGCTTGCGCCAGCATCTTGTCCGCCTCGCTGGGGGAAGACGCCGTTTGGGGCGATCGGCTCCCGGCAGTACTGGTTGGAGATCCATTCTCCTGTTGCGTACCGAGGAGATCCGTCTCCTGGGTGCGCGTCTCTTTAGGGTTGTCTTCCTCCCGGGGCTGGTCAGGGACTACTTCTTGGGTAGTGTCTGGGGGTAAAGTCGTGTCAGTTCCCTCCTGGTCCCCACCGTGAGCTTGGTCAGTTACATTAGCACCCACTAGGGCCTCTGTGGTCGGGGTAACCTGGTTGTTAGGGTCAGACATAATTTTACTTTCTACTTTTTCCGCGTTTAACTTCCCTTTAAAGCTAGGTATTGGACTGACAGAGTATGCCTCTAGGTAGGGAGGTGGCTGTCGTCTGCGCTGCGGGCGATCTAGCTTAGGAGAACCGTTTGTGGAGTGTTCGTCATCGGCCAATTCCATATTAATATTATATTAATATTACGCTAATTATTATATCCGGCTCGAAGGACCAATTGTAACTGAGGGGTACAATTCCCTGACTGTATTAATCAAGTACTGATATCATTGAATCACTACCGACTTGTACATTACTGGCCAACACCGTACAAAGGTATTCTAGATGACGACACTCGCACAATAACAGGTTTTCCACACAAAATACTAGTTTACAATATTTATTACGTAAAAGAGATATGGTATTACATTACTTTGGTCAATTGCGCTTATAAGGCAAATAGAATGTGCAGTCAAATCAATAGTGAATATTAAGGTAATTATCTAGGGATCTTCTGGGAAAGGGTGTACTACCGGTTGTAAGCCAGCAGAGGGGGCCAAAGCTCTATGCAAGTCCAGGGTTCAAGGGGGCGATGTCACCCTTGTGGCAGCGGGGAAAGCAGTGGTGATCCCAGGGTGCGCTCCGCGCAGATGAGAGCCGTCGAGCCTCTGTTACAACAGAGACAGGCTTGAGTGATGGTCTCACGGGCAGGTGTAAATCCCACAGCAGCAGCGGGGCAGACGGTTCTGCTCCAGCCGCCACAGTCAAAGCACTGAAGAATAATCCTTGCCGGAAAGTGGCTCTGCTGGCGGGGTAAATCCTCCGTGTTGCGCTGTAGTGCGCGGTGGTTCAGAGTTGAACTTGATGTTGGTCTCTCCTATTTGCACGCGGCTATAAGTGCTCTGTATAGACGCACAATTACTCACTCCACGTGGTCTTTGACTCGTAATGAAGGTTTACTAATATATAGAGAACGATACGACAAACAGACGTATTTAGGATAACACGATTCTATCTTGGGCGATACGAGCCCTGCTATACCGCACGTTACGTAGTGGGTAAGGCTTTACTTGGTAACTGAACCAGACTGAACTGAAGGCGAACTGAAGAGGAACTGCAAGGGGGGTTCTACATTTCTTGCGCCATATATATATGTACCGTGAACAAATAGTACCTATCTCATCTCTGTCGCCTCTCGGTCTCGTAGCCGTGGGCGAAAGCGGGCATGTTAAGACAAGTCCGAGGCGGTAGCTTTCAAGTCCGCTCGAGGGGGCAAGGCTTTACTCGGTGCCTGGCGCCAGGGGATCGCTTCCAATAGAGGAATGAATATTATGGTCTGTCCTGCTAGACTAAAGGGATATTCCGTGCATATTGTACAAGGAATATACAGGGGATATCAAACGATATGCAGATATTATACATGGGATCTCAGGCAATAAATATATATATTCGGTTTAATCTGACCCTTTGTAACAGTTACTCTATTTCATTTTTTGCATTAGTAACTTCAGAATGTTATCTTTCAAAAGAGACCAGGATCATGCATGTGCTATAAGGATAAAGCTAAGCATTGCAAAAAAATTTGAACTCAAAACTGTGACCGTTACCAAAAGCAAGTTTTACGTCCGGTAAACTACGACACTGATCGGTACAGAAGCATGTTTTATGTTAAAAAAATACCAGCAGGATACCTACTGTAAGATAGACGTTACCTCAGTCAGAAAGTACTCCAAAATGAATAAATCCCAGTAGATCCCATGGCGATCGCAATTACTTGTGTATATTGGGTATGGATACCATACGGGAAATAATAGCTCTGAGGCACTACTATAGGCAGCGCAGTATCTGTGATCTCCTAATAAAACAATTCATTCGAATAATATAAGCCTACTGCGTTCATTCATTACGCATGTAGACTATACAGTACT